>NC_139020.1:198675190-198927854 GCF_964662115.1 Mustela nivalis
CTAAAAATTTTTGGTTGTCTTAAGTAAAACATGCTGTTGAACTTTTTTTTGATCAAAAGATAACATGTTTATGTCTGAAATAATTTATAGTTATTAATTTTTTTGTTAATCAGATTTCAGTATTTTGAAAGCTGTCAAGAATCTTTATGTTTTAGGTAATGTTTTTTGAAGCCATTGGAAATGAGCTCTATTATGTTCCTATAGGATAGTGAATGAGCATTACACTTTGGAACTTGTGTGTTCCATACTGTTGGCTGCTAATTGCTGATGTCCTTGAGCAGATAACTTGATTTCTGTTTTAATTTTCCGTATGCAAATTGAGAGTAAGATTGACTTCCCTAAGACTGAATCAAATGCTATAGTTGTTGAAGATGGGATTATGTTAAATTTGAGATGGTAATGATACTTTTGCGTATATCCCATGATCAGCTTGCTTTATTCGTATTGGTTAAATAGAATGTTAATATTTTGAGATGTTTAAAAGTTGATTTAAGAGGCACCTGGGTGGATCAGTTGTTTTAGCAGCAGCCTTCGGCTCAGGTCATGATCTCAGAGTCCTGGGATCAAGCCCTGCATCAGGCCCCCTGCCTGGCGGGGAGCCTGCTTCTCCCTCTTCCACTCTCCCTGCTTGTGTTCCCTCTCTGTCTCTCTCTCCGTCAAATAAATAAAATCTTTAAAAAAAAAAAAAAAGTTGATTTAAAGACCTTCTGGTCATACATTGGCTGCCTTTTGAGTGGTTGTGAGGTATGGTTTAATATATTAATGTGACGGTTCATTTATGAATTAAAAATGTCACCTTTTCATGTTTGGTAACTTTTGTGGGTGATTTGGAGAAAGTATCTAACCAGGGTTGAATATTTTATAGCTAAAAAATTGGCGGCACCTGGGTGACTTAGTTGGTTAAGCTTCTACCTTCCGCTCAAGTCATGAATCCAGGGTCCTGGCATCCAGCCCCGAGGTAGTCTGCTTTTCCCTCTGCCTTTCTCTCTGTGTGTCTCATGAATAAAATAAAAATAAAATCTAAAAAAAATTGGATTTAAAAATAGCTAAGGCAATAATTTTGATTGCACTTTGAACCTGGCCATCTTTATTTTGAAACTATAAAGTTGTCTACATGAAAACTTTTACATGTTTTTGTATTCTGAATGATAATACATCAGATGAAACTTGCATAGTAGTGAAATCTAGAATATGTATGAAACTATGTGTATAGCAGTTGCTAAACTTAGTTTTTCCTAAAGGGTTGATTTGGTTTTTGCTGAACAGCCTTCCTCCACAATGGTATATTTTTCAGTTTTAGGATTTGGCATTGTTCAGTTATCTACAGGTATCTGAAAAATAAAAAGTTAGACTAATTTTTCATGTCACTTGTACAGAAAATTGCAGTACATTATAACCCCTTTGAGAAACCTATTCTTATAAAAATAAAATTAACCTTGCAGATATAGACTCCATATTTTGTCAGTTCTGTAGGATACGTTTGAAGAGTTTATTAAAGAGTCTATTATGTGGGTGCTATGAATTATTTACTAATTGAGTATTACTTATTAAAGATTTACTGTGTTGAGTAAGTTGGAAAAAAAACAGATACTGAGTTGTCACTTTAGAGTGTGTAGTCCTTAAAAAGTAAATCTGATAGTTTTTGTGGGAATTGGCAGTAGGCAGTATATTACAGGAAAGGGGAGTTTTAAGTAGTTTTCAACATTTAAAAATTGTTTTTAACTGGTTTTTAACTTCTATTTTTAAATTTAAAAAAAGATTTATTTATTTGAGAGAGAGAGAACATGGAGTCAAGGGGAGGGCAGAGGGAGAGGGAGAAGCATACTGCCTCGGGGTTGGATGCCAGAACCCTGAGATCATGACCTGAGCCTAAGTAAGAAGCTTAACTGATTGAGCCACCCAGGCTCCCCTATAAGTTTTAAATTATGTTAAAGTATATTCTTTAAGATGTATAGTAATACCTGAAACAGACTTTTTTAAAAAAAAGTTTAGTGCGGCTTCTTCTTCTTCTTCTTCTTTTTTTTTAAATATTTTTGTTTATTTGAAAGAGAGAATGTGAGAGAGAGCACAAGCAGGCTGTGAGGGGTGGAGGAGAAGCAGATTCCCTGCTAGGAGGGAGCCTTATGTGGGGCTTGATCCCAGGACTCCGGGATCATGACCTGAGCCAAAGGCAGATGCTTAACCGACTGAGCCCCCCAGGTGCCCCAGTTTAGTAGTTCTTGAAGTGGGTTCCCATGCCAGTTGTGTCACCGAGAACTTCTTAGAAATACAAATTCTTGGGCCTGACCTATGGAATTTGAAACTCCGAATGGGTCTAAAGTTTGGAAAACATTATTTTAGGCCAACAGAATTGATATCTTACATGCTTAGTTGTATGAAGTTTTTTTCCACTTTTTGACTGGTGGTGTGGCATAGGTAAAGTTTAACTTTGTGACCTTATGAAAACGTGTTTTCATGGAACACCCATAATATAAAAGAAAACTTTATAAGGATGAAAAAGGAATGTCTAGAACAGGAATAGGCAGATTTATTCTATAAAGGGTAGGAGAGGAAACATTTTGGGCTTTTTAGGTCAGGCCATCTCAATTCTAACTGCTGGACTGCTGTTACATGGAAGCAGCCGTAGACAATGTGTAGTGAATGTGCTGTGTTTTGATAAAACTTCATTTATGGACACTGAAATTTGAATTTCATGTAATATTTGTCATGAAATATTACTTTTTTTTTTCTTAAGAATTTTTTGCTTATTAGAGAGATGGAGACAAGTCGGGGGGAGAGGGAGAAGTGGACTCCCTCTGAGCAGAGAGCCCAACATGGGCTTGATCTGAGGACCTTAAGATCACAACCTGAGCCAAAGGCAGATCCTCAATCGACTGAGCCACCCAGGTGCCCCAAAATATTACTTAAAATTTCTTTCCAGGGGTGCCTGGGTATTGCAGTTGGTTAAGTGCCTGACTCTTGGTTTCAGCTCAGGTCATATTCCCAGGGTGGTGAGATCCGACCCTGTGTTGGGCTTCCTGTTCAGCTCAATGTCTGCTTGAGATTCTGTCTCTCCTTATGCCTCTTCTGCCCATGCTCTCTCCCTCTCTCTGGAATAAATCTTTAAAAAAACAAAATAAAATAAGATTTCCTTCTAGTCATTTAAAAATCTAAAAACTGCTCTTAGCTTTTGGTCCACAGAGAAACAGGCAGTGGGCTGGATTTTACCAGCATTTGGTCTTGTAATATAAAGCATTCCAACAAAATATCAGTCTTTAGCAAAGTGAACTGCGTGCTGGCTGTTTCATTGAGAGTGGAAAGCTAATGCACCTGAATAAGTAAAATTTGGGAGGATACTAAGCTTTAAGAAGAATTTCCTTTTTATATCATGCTTTATCTTTGCTTGGCAGTAGTACAGATTGAGAGTCATTCAGTCTAGTAAGAGTAGAATGTGCAGCTGGTAATTGTTTTGCCATGTATAAATCACTTACAAATTATTTTTTGTATTAGAAACCTCTACCACATTAATCTTGAAATGTTGGATGATAAGGGGAATGAGGTTTGTCCCAGGAAGAAAAATTCATTTTGCTATCTTCTGTTATCTTTTGAATTTCAAGGAGGTCTTTAGATGTTCTTCCTGCTTATTGGAGGCTTAAAAAAAATTTATTGACTGCGTTGGCTTTCCAAAGTGATGCTAAACGTTTCATAATTAAACTTTGATATTTAGTTTAAGTTGCTAGTTTATGCTTTCTGTGTCATGTTACCTGTTATCTTTCCTTGCTGTGGAACTAGCTTGTTCTCTGCCACTGGTTTGGTCTTTGGACATTGTCGACATTAGTGTGGATAACTTTTCGAATATATTTGTTTAAAAAAAATTTTTTTTAGGATTATTTATTTGAGAGATAGCAACAGAGATAGTGACAAATAATGAGAGAGAGCACAGCGAGGAGGTGAGGGAGAAGCAGGCTCCTCGTGGAGCAGGGAGCCTGGTGTTGGGCTCAGTCCCAGGGCTCTGGGATCAATGACCTGAGCTGAATGCAGATACTTAACTGACTGAGTTATCCGGATGCCCCTAAAATTTTTTTTTTATTGTAGTAAAAAAAGTAACAGAATTTACTGTCCTAACCATTTTTAAGTGCACGTTAAAACAACCATTTTATTATATTCAGAACTTCTTGGCATAAAACAACCATTTTGTTATGCTCCGAGTTTCTGTGTGTGAGGAATTTGGAAGGGTACAATGGGGAGAGTTGTCTCTGAGAACTGTGTCTAGGGTTTCAACTGGGAAGATTTGATGATTGGGGATAACTTGACAGCTGGAGGCGGAATCATCTGGAACCATTATTTCTCATGTGTCTGGTGGTTGTACTGTCAGTCTTCTGGGACATCAGCTGGGGCTTCTGGCCATAGTATCTCCAAGAGGCTTCTCCCTGTTGTCTGGGGTTCCTCAAAGTATGGTGGCCTTCAGGTAGTTGGACTTCGTGGTAGTTCAGGATTCCAGAGGTGACTCTTCCCAAGGGACTACCTGGAAGCTTTTGACTTACCCTCAGAGGTCCCACAGCATCACTCCTG
This sequence comes from Mustela nivalis, assembly GCF_964662115.1. Classification (NCBI taxonomy): domain Eukaryota; kingdom Metazoa; phylum Chordata; class Mammalia; order Carnivora; family Mustelidae; genus Mustela; species Mustela nivalis. The sequence goes on from NC_139020.1 coordinate 198,679,742, forward strand.
ATCTCCCCACTGCATCCTGATGGTTACAAGTTAATCATTAAGGATGGTCTTGATTCAGCAAAGGAAGAGCATACACCCTACTTCTTGATGAGAGGAGTATCAAAGAAATTTGTTGGCCCGTTTTAAAAACAGTACAGTCTACTCTCTGCCACAGGTTATTCTCCTGCTTACAAAATACATTTTGCTAATAGGTCTCGTCTGATGATAGTATCAGGCTCAAGTTTGAGGTTCAAGATCTCACCATCAACTTTAGGTCCAGGTGTACACGAGATGACTTGGGTTCATTGCTTGGGTATGGTTTCTTTCCTTCAGACCTGTTAAGTAAAGAGATCAGTTATCTTTCCCTTCCCACTGCTCCCAGTATTTATTTTTGTAAGCTCTTTTTTACGCAGAGACCAAGGTTCAGACCTCTGCAAATCTGTCACCTGGCCAGTGCTTAGTAGGTAATAGGAAGTAAGCTACCGTTCTCTTCCACACGACTGTCCCAGGTTTTGAGTCCTCATCTTTATCTTGCAGTATGTTCATGCAGATGCTCCTACCAACAAAACGCTGGCTGGGCTGGTGGTACAGCTTCTTCAGTTCCAGGAAGATGCCTTTGGGAAGCATGTTACGAATCCGGCCTTCACCAAACTCCCGGTAAGTACATCAACTTGGAATAACACTGGGGAATCTTCAGTGTTTGTACTCTCAAGTGCAGCCTACAGCTCTTTCCTTTACTGCTGCTATCCTGTAGAATAAACAAAGAGCCTTAGTGGAATTTTCATGATAGATTATTATTACTTTTTCAGTGTAGGAAGTGTCACTTTTAGGAGACATTTAAAATTTGCATGAAACTTCACAACAACTATTTATAGACTTAATTGTGAACATTTTACTATGTCGTAGTTTCCTTGTAGTCTCTTTTCTACCAGGTCTTCTCCATTCTTTCTCCAGGTTCAGTTCTTATGGCTAGGATACTTTTTTGTGGAATTTTTATCTTCTGTTGGTAAGATTTTCTGAGTGTGTGTGAAAATATAATTCTGTTGTCCTTGCAGTTGATACTTGGATAGTTTGGTGTAGAAATACTGGGTTATGCCTTTCTTCCTTTTGAAATATGTAGGTTTTGTTCCTTTCCTTTTTAAGTTTGTTTATTTTTAGTAATTTCTACACCCAGCGTGGGGCTTGAACTCACGACCTGGAGATTGAGTTGCGTGTCTACCAGATGAGCCAGCCAGGTGCCCCTGGTTTTATTTTTTCCTTTACATTTGATTTTGTAGAGAAAAATCTGATAACTTGATTTCCCCTTGTTTATACTGATCTTTGAAATTCAGAAATATAACTAGTTATAAGTCACAGTCCAAAGACTCATTTATATTTCTTTAGCTCAGGGAATATTCATTTTGTCTTCTCTCCTATCCCATATTCCTTCATTTATATTTTTGAACTCTGTATAAACATTAGATTTCTAGGAATAACTTGTAGCTTTTCTCATAATTTTTGTCTTCTAATTCTCTGATTTGGGTTTTTGCAGTTTCCAGTCTAATGTTTGCTGCCTCCACTGAATTTAGAGGCAGACCTTTTTTTTAAATCTTAGAAGTCGCTGACTTGGGTGTTCTTATTTCATCACTAAATTTTTTAACAACTCATTGCTCTCTCAGGTATGATTCAGAATAGGAGATTGTGTGTGTGTGTGTGTGTGTGTGTGTGTGTGTATTTTTTTTTTTTTAAATTCAAGAGCTTACTTAGTTTTTTTTTTTTTTTTTTAAGATTTTATTTATTTATTTGACAGAGAGAGATTGTGAGAGAGGGAACAGAAGCAGGGGGAGTGGGAGAAGCAGGCTTCCCGCTGAGAAGGGAGCCCATGGGCAGGGCTCAATCCCAGGACATTGGAATTATGACCTGAGCTGAAGGCTGGTGCTGAAGGCTGATGCTTAACGACTGAGCCACCCAGGTGCCCTGAAGATAATGTATATTTTTTACTGCTCTTGCAGTAAATGTGTTTAGTTTGCTTATGGTATTTTTGCTACCTAGACATTTTATTTTTATTTAGTCAGATACAGGATTGTATTTTTTCGTTTTCTTTTGTTTTTGTTTTGTAATCTCTACTCCCAGAGTGGGGCTGGAACTTACACCCTGAGATCAAGAGTCACACGTTGCACTGAGGGAGCCAGCCAGGTGCCCATAAAATTGTGGTTTTTGAATCGGGAAGCTTTCTTCACTCGTAGGTGAGGAAGGAATTTAGTGAGGTGTTCTAGTACTTATGTGGCTTCATTTTTTATACTTAATTCCCATCTATTTAGAATTTATCTTGGTATTCAGTGTGAGCAATGGATCTGGTTTTATCTTTTTTTCTTAGATTATCTGGTTATCCCTGAGGTTTGTTAAAAAGTGCTCCTCACCCCCCAACTGATAGGAGCTCAGCTAGTATTAAGTGTTTGGTTGCTTATCAAATTCTGAGAATTTAAAGAGCAGTACGTGTATTGCTTGTCCTGGGGGGGGGGGGCACACACTGTAGTGGCCGGAAGGAATAGAACCTTTGAGTTTGCTGGTGATCTCAGGAAATGTCTTCCAGGGGAAAGGGCATTTGGATTTGAGACTTGAAAGTTGAGTCTGAGTTCTTCAGGGAAATGCTGAAGGATGGGATTTCCAGGCAGTGATAGCAACGTGTAAAAGCATTAAGGCCTGAGAAAATGTGGTACTCGAAGGTAGTTGTGACTCTTCAGTAAGATGAGAGCTGAGGACAAGTAGGCAGAGAAATGGGCTAGAATCAGTCGTAATAGGCCAAGTTTACTGTCCTAGATGTGTGGTCTTTATCTCCTGAGTGTTGGGGAACCACAATAAGGGAGAGAGTAGTGGGTGGGTTAGTTGATTTTGGGTTTTAGAATAATCCCACAGGCTTCAGTGTGAAGAATGGGTTGGAAGCTGTTGAGGTTGGAGGCTTTGAAAACTCTCCATGAAGAAACTGCTCTAATAATCCACTGTGATGATACCATGTGGAGAAAACTGGATTTCTTTACTTGCTTATTTTTAAAGATTTTATTTGCAAGAGAGCAAGAGCAAGAGAACACAAGCAGGGAGAACAGCAGGCAGAGGGAAAAGCAGACTCCCCACCGAGCAGGGAGCCTCATTGAGGGCTCGATTTGGGACCATGATCTGAGCTAAAGGCAGACACTCAACGAGCGGAGCCCCCCAGGTGCCCCAGAAGCGGTGGATTTTTAAAAAATTTTTATTTTTTAAAAGATTTTATTTATTTATTTGACAGAGAGAGAGAGAGAGAGAGAGATCACAAGTAGGCAGAGAGGTAGGCAGAGAAAGAGGGGGAAGCAGGCTCCCTGTTGACCAGGGAGCCCGCTGCGGGGCTTGATCCCAGGACCCTAGGATCATGATCTGAGCTGAAGGCAGAGGCTTTAACCCACTGAGCCACCCAGGCTTCCGAAGCAGTGGATTTAAAGAGGATGGAAAGGAACTCAGAATTCAAGGGGGCAGAACTTGGTAATATTCTTGCAGGGGGGCAATACAGGGGCTGGAAAGAGAAAGACTTTGCTACCTTGAGCATTTAGACACCTTTATCACGAAGGGGGAAGCCAGAGTAAAAGCAGGTTTCTGGGGAAGGGTACTCAGTTTAGTCTAACTTTGTTAGAGTTAGTTCCTCCGATTGGTTCCTCACGTTTAGAAATCTTGTGGGAAGTGAAAGCTGGAGTTTAGAGTACAGGTTGAATCAGAAGAGAGTTACTGGGAGTTACTGGGTACGGGATAAATTCACTTATGGAGCAAGATCATTCCTTCTCTTTGGATTTGCTTTTTAACTTTCTCCTTTTAAAATACCTACTTATGGGGCACCTGGGTGGCTCAGTGGGTTAAGCCTCTGCCTTCAGCTCAGGTCATGATCTCAGGGTTCTGGGATTGAATCCCGAATCTGGCTCTCTGCTCAGCAAGAATCCTGCTTCCCCCTCTCTCTGCCTGCCTCTCTGCTTACTTGTGATCTCTCTCTCTGTCAAATAAATAAATAAAATCCTAAAAAAAAAAGATCTACTTAAAAAATTTTTTTAAAAAATACCTACTTTTGAATATGTGATTTGTTATATATGTATAATAACAATGTAGTAAGTACCTGTATATAATTTATGAATAAATTTTTAGATATTGGAAGTACATACTCATTTTGTTCTAATGGGAATTATTCAGCTGGATGATGAATGTAACTTCATTTTCTGAGCTGTGTGACTGAGGTTTTTGAGTAACTTTAAATTTCATATTAATTCAAAGTAAAAATTTTGCAAGAATAATGCAAAGAACTTTCATTTTCCCTTCATTCAGAGTCCCTGATTGTTAACATTTTACTACATTTGCTCTATCACTTTTTCCTCTGTATTTTTTTTCTGACTCATTTGAAAGCTCCATGTTCCTTTACCTCTAATTACATGAGTTTACTTTCTTATTCCTGTGTATAATGAGTCAGATTAGAATTATTTAATTAAGAACTGGCTGAAGGTATCATTTAAAACACCGTAACAGGGGTGCCTGGGTGGCTTAGTCGGTTAAGCATCCACCTTCAACTCAGGACTCAGGTCATGATCCCAGGGTCCTTGGATCGAGCCACACATCAGGCTCCTTGCTCAGCAAAAAGTCTTCTCCGTCTGTCTCTCTCTGCCCCTCACCTTGCCCATGCTCACTCTCCCTCTGTCAAATAAATAAATAAAATCTTTAAAAAAAAAAACCCAACACTGTAACAGAATACATATGGATAGTACTTTATCAAGTATAACATTAATATTTAGGATGAAATCTACAGATAACATTACATGAAGTATTTTCTGTTATGTGATTCACATTATATTGGTATTTCTAATTAAGATTGTATCAATGGTCTTAAAAAATGGTATGTATAGGAGGCTTTATTTATGAGATATTAAACTCTTGCAAATGAAAGCATTATTTTTTTCCGGATTTTAAAGATTAGGAAAGAATATTTTCAGGCAAAAGTTATAAATAAAAATAATTCATGGCTTAGTGCCAGTGGGACCAGATGTACTTTTCTTCCTCTTAAAATAGTGTTTAACATTTTCCCAAATGAAAGGGATTGGTATAATGTGTAATGGTGTCAAGCAAAAGTGGATGAGAAAGATAGTTAATGAAGGGAAGAATGTTTTAGTAAAACATGGTCAGCTGTTTAACCTTAAACTTTTTTTTTTTTTTTTTTTCTTTCTGAATAAACAGTACTGGTATAAGAGTTCACTATTTGGGCTGATTTCTTCTTTTTTTTTTTTTAATCAGAGTGGAACTTTATATGCTGACTTTCTAAGTTACACCGGATATTAAACAGCTGGCTCAGAGTAGGGTATGTTCTATCTAATGCTAAATTGAGAAGCTAGGATTTAGGAGAAATTTAAGGTTTTATAAGACTAAAAATATGTTGTGTAGGCAGGGACACCTGATTGGCTCAATCAGTAGAGCATGCGACTCTTGGGCTCAGGGTTGGTAAGTTCTAGCCCCACATTGGACATGGAGCCTACTTAAAAAATAATATGTTGTATAGGCAAATGTAACATGAATTGAAACAGAAGAAAAAAGTGGTTTTACCTCCACCACGAGTAAAAATTCTTGTTTTTCTGTAATCTCTTCAAGGCTCAGTGCATAACATCATTGTAATGATAGGGTAGAGTCCGATTTGTGTTCTGCCTTTTAAAAAAATAGAGCATAAGCAGCTACGTTTAAAAACAAGGCTCTAAGATCTGGAAGGCTACTAGAAGGTCAAATCAGAGCCTGAAGTAGTGGAAGATTATAAGTACATTCATGAGATGTTCAAAATTTCCACTTACCATTACACTAAAAAAAATTAATCCTTTCGGATGCCTGGGTGGTTCAGTCAGTTAAGCGTCTGCCTTTGGCTCAGGTGGTGATCCCAGGGTCCTTATCGTCGGACTCCTTGCTCAGCAGGGAGCCAACTTCTCCCTGCGCCTGTTCTGCCTGCAACTCTCGGTGCTTCTGCTCTCTGACAAATAAATAAAATCTTAAAAAAAAAAAATTAATCCTTTCATTGGCAACTGTATAGCCTGCCAACATCCTACCATTCCATGAATTTCAGAGTGGAGAGACTGCCTTTGGGAACATGGGACAAGAAAGAAGATTCTAAGTGTTTTATATGTATTGGAAGTTAGTCCTTTAGGTTTGTATCTTAGACCTCTGTCTGATGAAAGTGCAATATAAGTGGCCATTTAAGTGAGATGATGGGAACATTTACTTTGTTGGAGCAATGATTTAGTTTCATTTTGCTTTTCTTTTTCTTTTTTTTTTTTAAAGATTTTATTTATTTATTTGATAGGAAGAGATCACAAGTAGGCAGAAAGGCAGGCAGAGAGAGAGGAGGAAGCAGGCTCCCCACTGAGCAGAGAGCCCGATGCGGGGCTCAATCCCAGAACCCTGGGATCATGACCCAAGCCGAAGGCAGAGGCTTTAACCCACTGAGCCACCCAGGCGCCCCTCATTTTGCTCTTCTGTATATGTATCACCGTGTTTGTATGAATTGCTAAAGAGAACAGTGTAGTTTTGCTTGTCTTTGAATTTTGTGGGAATGGAATTTTAAGTATCTGTTGTGAGCCATGGAGGAAGTATTTGTAACCATGAAAGGACAAGTTGAGCCAAAATGAGGGAGATAGTCCTGATGAACTATTAAGCCACGTACCTATAGATAGTGCAAATTACTGTTGATAAAAGGATAAGTCCAAAAAACTTTAGCCCTTGTAATTCATCTGCAAGGGCAGTGATCTAGATGATCTGGCATGACTGGTTAGAGCTCAAGGGACTGCAGGGTAATGGGCTTTTAGGGCCTGGACCTGGATACCAGGCAGAGGACATGTTGGGCCAGGTGTTGATTAGGGCCCCAGAAAACTATAGGACCAGTGTTAATGGCAGGCCTGTAGTCCCATCCATACCATGTCGAGTCCCAAGTAGAAACCTTAGTTTGCTCGCATTGTATTCCTGATTTGTTTGGGTGATGTGTTATTTATTTATTTATTTATGCCTGCCCCCCCCTTTTGCCCCCCCCATTTCCCTTTCTTTTACCGTAATGCTTCTCCCTCTAACTTTACTCATGACTGATGGATGCCTTATAAGTGGTATGTATTTAAAATTTGAGTTCAAGATTTCAAGGTAATGAACATTTCCATCATCCCCAAAAGTTTCTTTTTTTTTTTTTTTTTAATTTTTTATTTTTTATAAACATATATTTTTATCCCCAGGGGTACAGGTCTGTGAATCACCAGGTTTACACACTTCACAATCCCCAAAAGTTTCTTTGTAATCTATCTCCTGCCCCGGTTCCCTGGCAACCATTGAGGCTACAGATTTATTTACAGCTTCATGAAATTGATATACAGTATACTTTTTTGCTTATTTCTTTGACTCATTATAACCGACTTTGAGATGTGCATCATCTGTTGTTCTCTGTATTTTTTGTTTTTACTGTTGATTAGTATTCCATTGTATGGATAAACCACAATTCATTTATCTTTTTACTGTTTGTTGGGAATTTGGGTTGCTGCCAGCTTTCTAAGTAAAGCCGCTGTCACTGTTAATGTACAAGTCTTTTTGTGATGTGTTTTCATTTCTCCTAGGTAAATAACCCAGGAGTGGAACGTTGGGGTCATGGGGTTGGTAACCTTTAACTTTAGAAGAAACTGCCAAACTGTTTTCTGAAGTGGTTGTATCATTTTACCTACCATCTAGCAGTGTAGTGTATGAGAGTTCCAGTTCCTTTGCACTCTTGTCAGCGGTTGGTATGACTAGTCTTCATAATTTTATCCATTTTGATAAATTTTATCCATTTATCCATTTTATCCATCCACTATATACATATCCAGGTATGTAGTGAACTCTCATACTTTAAATTTGCATTTTCGTGATGACTGCTGATATTAAACATCTTTTCATGTGCTTATTGATCGTTTGTCAATGTGGCAATGTGTGACATAGAAACACAATGTGTTTCTTCCTTTGTGAGTTGCTTATTCAAACTGTTTTTTAGTTTGGTTCCCATGACCACCCCACATTCAGATTTTTAAAAAATTTGTTTGAGTAATCTCTGCACCCAAGCTGGGGTGGAACTCCTAACCCTGAGATCAAGAGTCTTATGCTTTTCCAGCTGAGCCAGCTCGGGGCCCCACGTACTTATAACTAAGATTTGTTACAGCAGTAAAGTAAGGATGGGAAGGCTAGTCACAAGGGGAAAAGACACAGGTGTAGCCTGAAGGAATCTATACTGCCAGTTTCTGATCGCTCTCTCCCTTATGTGAGGCATCACACAAAGTGCCTTCTTCCCCAGCATTGAAGATGTAGTAGCAGATAGGCACTATTTCTGCCCAGGGATGCCTGTTAGAGTCTCACACCCAAGGATTTTATTGGGGGCTGGTACCTTTTTTCTAGAACATACTTAAATTTCCAGACTCCCCCAAAGGAAAGCAGGTATTCATCATAAACCATCACATTGTTTGTGCAGATAGTCTAGTCTCAGGGAACCACACTTTTTGAATCGGTTGACTAGGAATACTCTTAAGGGCAGATTTCCAGATGTTAGCCAAGGGCCAGTTGGCAAGTAGGCCTTTCTGAGGATAGTCCTCTCAGGCCTGCTGTGTTAATCCTTCTCTGCACAGTTTTGATGTATGTGTGGTTTTTTTAAATTAAATTCTTTTGTGTATTTTGTATATAGGTCCTTTATAATATATCTGTTGCAAATATTTTCTCCCAGTTTGGGATTTGACTTTTTGTTTTCTTATCAGTCCCTTCCCAAGAACAAAAGTTTTGAATTTTGATGGAGTCCAATTTATTGATTTCTGTGATTTGTGCTTTATTTGTTCAGGGAAACCTTTGCATACCCCAGAGTCATAGACTGTTTCCTGTACTTTCTACTAGAAATTTTATAATTCTAGGTTTTATGTGTTTTGGGTTAATTTTTATTTATAGTAAGGGCTCATGTTCTCTTTTCAGTATGGATATTGAGTTATTTTATTTTATTATTATTATTTGTAAAGATTTTATTTATTTGACAGAGAGAGAGGCGCAGGCAGAGAAAGAGGGAGAAGTAGGCTCTCTGCTGAGCAGCCCCTATGTGGGGCCTGGTCCATGATAACCTGGACTCCAGAATCATGACCCTAGCTGAAGGCAGACACTTAACCTGGTGAGCCATGCAGGTGCCCCATATCCAGTAGTTTTAGAGCTACCATTTGTTGTAAAGATATTTTTTCTTCTTTGAATTCTCTTAGCTCTTAAGCTGAAAATTAGTTGACCAGATGTGTGAGTGTGTATCTGGGTGGTTTTTGCTATTGATTGAAATGTACATGTTTTCGTTAATACCATGTTTTTGAGTACTGTAACTTTATGACAAGTTCCCCTCCCCAATCTTTATGCTTTTAATTTCTTTTTCTTGCCCCATTGTACTGGGTAGTGCCTCTAACTCAACATGGTATAGAAATGGTTAAGACAGGGGGCTCCTGGCTGGTTCAGTTGGTAGAGCATGTGGCTCTTGATTTGGGAGTTGTGAGTGTGAACTCCACATAAGGTGTAGCGATCACTGAAAAAGAGGTGTTTAAGACAAGAATTCTAACTTTATTCTTGTTAATGGAAAACAAGTTTTGCACTATGAAATATGATAATAGCTGTAAGTTTTTCATATGTGATCTTAATTCAGATTGTGGAAGTTCCCTAGTATGCCTAGTTTGCTAAGAGCTTTTAATGCACATGACTGTTGGATTTTATTGTGTGCTTTTTCTGCATCTTCTGAGATGATCAAGAGGTTTTTCTCATATTCTGTTGATATGATGAGCTTCATTCACTCATTTTTCAGTTCATAAACCTGGTATTCCAGGGTAAACCCTACTTAATCATGATATGTTATCTGTTTTATGTATAATGGACCTTAATTTGCTAGTTCAATTTTCTCAACAGATACAGGGTTCAGATTCTCTTTATTGTGTCAGCTTTGGTAATTTGAATTTTTGAAGAAATTTTATTTATTTGACAGAGAGAGACATCACAAGTAGAAAGAGAGGCAGGCAAAAGGGGAGGGGAATCAGGCCCCCTGCTGAGCAAGCAGCCCGGTGTAGAACTCAATCCCAGGACCCTGAGATCATGACCTGAGCCAAAGGCAGAGGCTTAACCCACTGCGCCACCCAGGCGCCCCCATTCTACAGGTTTTGACAAATGTATAATGACATATATCCACCATTATAGTATGACATAGGATAGTTTCACTGTCCTGAAAGTCCTCTTTGCTCCTCCTATTCATTCCTTCAGCCTACACTAACCTCTGACAACCATAGATCCTTTTACTGTCCATAGTTTTGCCTTTTCTTGAGAGTCATATAATTGGAATATGTAGTATGTAGTCTTTTTAGGTTGTCTACTTTCACTTAGTATTATGCCCTTGAAGGTACTTTGTGTCTTTTAATTGCTTGCTAGCCCATTTTTTTTTAGCACTGAATAATCCTTTTCTTACCAGAATTTGGTGTTGTCAGTGTTCTGGATTTTGACTATTCTATTATGGTATCTCATTCTAATTTGCATTTCCCTGATTACAAATGATGTGGAGCATCTTTTCATCTCTTTCTTATTTTTTTAAAGATATTACTTTAATTTTTAGATTTTCTTTTATTTTAAAGATTTTATTTATTTGAGAGGGAGAGAGAGCATGTGCACACATGATTGGGGCAGTGCAGAGGAAGAGGGAGAAACAGGTTCCACTCCGAGCAGGGAGCCTGTTGTGGGGCTCAATCCCAGGAAACCCCCCCAACCCCAAGATCATGACCTGAGCTGAAGGCAGACACTTAACCCACTGAGCCACCTAGGTGCCCCTTAAAGATTTATTTTTAAGTAATCTCTACACCCAGCATGGGGCTCAAACTCACAACCCCAAGGACAAGAGTTGCACTCTCTCTCTCTCTTTTTTAAAGGTTTTATTTATTTATTTTACAGACAGAGATCACAAGTAGGCAGAGAGGCAGGCAGAGAGAGAGGGGGAAGCAGGCCCCCTGCCAAGCAGAGAGTCCAACGTGGGGCTTGATCCCAGGACCTGGGCCGAAAGCAGAGGCTTTAGCCCACTGAGCCACCCAGGCACCCCATCTCTTTCATTTTTGAAGGGCAGTTTTGCAGGATTCAAACTTTGATTGACAAGTTATTTTTTCTTTCAGCACTTTGCCTTTATCTTTTCATTACCTTTTGGCCTTCATGGTTTCTGAATAGAAATTGGGTGTTAATGTTATTTAGAGTTCCTTGTGTATGACAAGTCACATCCCTCTCCCTGTTTTTTAGATCCTTTGTCTTTGTTTTTTTGACAGTTTAAATATAAAGTGTCTTGGTGTGGATCTCTGATTTTATCCAGCTTGGAGGTTGTTGAATTTCCTGGATGTATAAATTCACATTCTTCATAATATTGGCATGTTTTAGCCATAATTTTTTTCAGATATTTGATGTTCTTTTCTCTCTTTTGGGACTCCCATAATATGTATATTGGTAAATTTGGTGCTGTTCCATTGGTCCCTTATACTGTGTTCATTTTTCTTTGTTCCTTTTTTTCCCCTCTGGGATGGTTTCTGTCAAATTTTTCCCCCCTCTGAATGGCCCATACCTCCCTATTTCTTTTTTGTATGCTCTGTAATTTTTTAATTAAAAACAGAGCAGTTTGTGTGTTTTAATGTGCTAATAACTCTGGTAGATAGATTCTCTCCCATGTCCAAGGATTGCTGTTGTTACTTGAATGCTGCAGACATTTGTTTGTGGAATTTTCCAAAATGCTTTTGTAAAGACTATATTCTTTGTCAGTACTGTCATTGATGTTTCTGTGCTGTTATTTTTCGGCAAGTTATCTTTCAGAGATTTCTTTCTTTCTTTCTTTCTTTCCTTCCTTTTTTTTTTACTTTTGTTAGAAGAAGTTTTGTGTATTGTATCAGCATTTTTAGTTGTCAGCTGGACAATTCTGGGTATTTAGCCCAGTATATTTCCTGTAATGATTTTTTTTTAAAAGATTTTATTTATTTATTTGACAGAGAGAGATCACAAGTAGATGGAGAGGCAGGCAGAGAGAGATAGAGAGGGAAGCAGGCTCCCCGCTGAGCAGAGAGCCTGATGCGGGACTCGATCCCAGGACCCTGAGATCATGACCTGAGCTGAAGGCAGTGGCACAACCCACTGAGCCACCCAGGCGCCCCTCCTGTAATGATTTTTTAAGCTTCATTTTAAGTTTTAGAGATCAGAGATAAAGTATAGGTCTCTTTAATCTGACTTGAATCAGAAGTCTTGAGAAAGTTTAAAAGCTGTTGATTTTGTCATAATAAAGCTCATTCATTTCTTAAATTGAAATAATGTAACATATGGAATTGCCTCAGATCAGTTTCTGGAACCAGGTGTTATGAAAGAACCCTGGGCTTAGGAGTTAAATAGCTATGTCCTAGCCCTCTTACCTTGGGGGAAGGTACTTTCACCTGTACTACTACTGGGAAAGTGTTTCTTGCTCTACTGACACTATGATGTAACTGTGGGAATCACAAGATATGGGATAGTAAAAGTTCTTTGAGAAATTAGAAGTGGTATTTAGTACTTAACATGAAAAATAGATTGCTAGCTTGTTCTAGCAGTTTTCTTGGATAAAGTGAAAATGTAGATATAAGGTAGACATGTTATTTGAATATTTATTATACTAGTTTGCCATTGCCTCCAGTTCTTAAGGAAAGTCCCGAAGAGCTAGCTGGGTCTTCTGTTTCAGCTCAACTCATATCTGAGAACAGTGCATTTTATGTAAACCTGAGGACTAACAAAATGTTGTAGTGTCCTTTGAATTGAAGCCAAATTTTATCAATTGCAAAGATTTGCTTTACTTTCCTACTCACTGCAAGTGTTTAGTATGTATTTATTGACATGACTTTGTTGGGATGATGGTAACTGTCTCAAAGATGGGAAGAGTGAAAGGCTGTTATTGAAGTTAGCTGGAGAACTGAATAATATCTACTTTGCGAAATTCATCTTTTCTTAAAATATCTACAAAAATGTAAAGCAGTGCTGACGTTTTAAAGCAATGATCAGAAAACTTGGTGAAATTACTACTTCTCAAAAGGAGGTACATTGAGATGGATACACTAATTTTCAGGGATGTGCACTACATTTTTTGGAATTTATTCTCAAACTGTCAGAGGAACTTAATACATTTTAATATATAACTTTGGAATACATGTAAATACTTTGAAGGTAAAATTTATTGTCAGAGCCATTTCTACAAATGAGATTGTGTATTTGGATTGGGTAGTAGAATTTTGGGACATTTTATTTTTATTTTTATTTATTTATTTATTTTTTAAAAGATTTTATTTATTTATTTGAAGATAGAGATCACAAGTAGGCAGAGAGGCAGGCAGAGAGAGAGGGGGAAGCAGGCTCCCCACCGAGCAGAGAGCCCGATGTGGGGCTCGATCCCAGGACGCCGGGATCATGACCTGAGCCGAAGGCAGAGGCTTTAACCCACTGAGCCACCCAGGCGCCCCAGGGGACATTTTATTTTTTTATTTTTTATTTTTATTTATTTTTTTAAAGATTCTATTTGTTTATTTGACAGAGAGGCAGGCAGGGAGAGAGCGAGGGAAGCAGGCTCCCTGCTGAGCAGAGAGCCCATTGCGGGACTCGATCCCAGGACCCTGAGATCATGACCTGAGCTGAAGACAGCAGCTTAACCCACTGAGCCACCCAGGCGCCCAATTTGGGGACATTTTAGATGAGTCACAGTCCATAGTGTCCACACTCTCTCCCGGACACTTTGGAATTTATGTCCAGTAAGTCTGATTGACCTCATGGCAGAGATTCTCATGAACTTGGTCAGTCTGGTGTAACGGAAAGAATATGGGCCCGAGAACTTTGGCAGTTTATTTCCTTCATTTGATTTAGTAAACCATGGTGTGTGGTAAAGAAGTTTTAGGGAGAAGGAAATTGATAAGAAGAGGCCTATAATTATCAGAAAAAGGGATTGGCCCTGATTATTGGTTTTGTAATTGTTCCTTGCAGAGAGCACCTGAGGGACTGAGGGAACAGAGGAATGAATGGGGAGGTCCAAGAGGAATCTTTTGCTTTCAAGTTTCTCACTTTGAACAGTTTTTCCTGATAGACTTCTTTCTGGGCTTTCTGCTCCTGAAAAAGTTCTTTGGCAAAGATACATTAGAAAACTGTTGAATTCGGTGAATGTGATGATTCCTCCAACTTTGGGTATTTTATGATCTGTGCCTGAGAATAGTATTGTTCTGCTAAGATCATGCAAAATTCTAGGATGTTTTGGATTTTTCTTTTTTTCTCTTGATTTCAGGGAATAAAAATGTAATTAAGATTTCTGTGTATTTGAGTTTTGGAATGTCAGCACTTCCTTCACTGGAATTTTACCTGGGAGTCGTATTGGCCTGGGGTGAGAATTTGCTTTTTAAGGCAGTCCAGAGGACCTGATAAATTTAGGACCAATTATTATGTTAAATTGTCATGGGGTTCCTAATTGAGTGGTTAGTTAAGTTCCAAACTCGAATTATCTTGAGATGGAAGCTTGTTACCTTCTTTGCTGGCAGGTATTTTTTTCTAGCTCATCCTTTCCCTCCTCTCTACAGTGAGCGTGTCGATAGTCCTGGCTGTCCATATGTGTATGGCTGGTGATTGCCTTAGTTCTGATGTCCTCCCTTGCTTAGGTCTTAGGTCTGTAGTCTTTTTTCCCCTGTCCTGCCTGCCTGGGGAAGCCCTGGCCTTTATCTTATCAACGTTGTCATTACTTGCCTGTTTAGTCTCATCATCCCCACCCCCTATCACCCTAGCATGGTATTTCTTTTTTATGCCTCAGAAGATTAACACTTTGACTTTTAGTTTGATTTTTTGTCGTCTTTGACTTTTGCATCTAGGGGTTTGATTTCTTCCTAGAGATCCAGTTTATTTATTTAAAATAAAGTCTGTGGGCGCCTGGGTGGCTCAGTTGGTTAAGCAACTGCCTTCCGCTCAGGTCATGATCCCGGGATCGAGTCCTGCATCCGGCTCCCAGCTCCATGGGGAGTCTGCGTCTCCCTCTGACCTTCTCCTCGCTCATGCTGTCTCTCACTGTCTCTCTCTCAAACAAATAAAAATCTTTAATTAAGTAAATAAATAAATAAAATAAAGTCTGTTATAGTTTGTCCAGCATGCATTTGAAGTGGTAGGGTTTTCTGGTTATTCAGCCTATCATTTTGGTGGAGGCAGGAACACTTTTCATCTGTAAAATGGGATAAAGAGAGTCAACTTTGGGATGCCTGGGTGGCTCAGTTGGTTGGACGACTGCCTTCGGCTCAGGTCATGATCCTGGAATCGCAGGATCAAATCCCACATCAGGCTCCCAGCTCCATGGGGAGTCTGCTTCTCCCTCTGACCTTCTCCTAGCTCATGCTCTCTCTCACTGTCTCTCTCTCTCAAATAAATAAAATCTTTAAAAAAAAAAAAAAGAGTCAACTTTGTAGGGTAGTTGTGAGGAGTAAACGAGATACGTTATTTTCATCTAAGATGCCAATACTAGAAAATTGCCACAACTTGAGCATCTTTTCAGAAAAATGGCAAGTTGTCAGTGATGTATATATAGTGCCTCATGGTAAATTTAAATTCTCTGTAATTGGTGGCAATGATAATACTTTTTGTTCTCCCCAAGAATAAGAGTACTGCAGCAATAATTAGCTATGATTAGAGATGCTAATTACAGTTACAGTTTCTCTTATTAATTACATTGGGAAAAATTTCTGGAAAGTACTATCAGAACTCCAAAGCAGTTAAAGTACACAGAGAAATGTGTGGAATATTTGATTGTCATTTTTTGTGAGGTAAAAAGGTTCTGGAGTCTAAGCAACGTGCCTTTTTCCCCACAGCTTTTCAAGGTGTGAAGATGACATTGTGATTTCCTGTGAACTTTCTTGATGTCTTGGACAATCCCAGTTTCTGTTCCTTTATTCACTTTCTCATATTTACTTTCTTGTACCATCATATTGACTAATAGACCAGAACACGGCATTATAGATGTGTATGTTCTAACTACACAGGTATACATCCTCCTTTTTTCTAATTAAGATGAATTGCCCTTAATAAATAAGCCAGAGAAATAAATAAGGACACTGTGGTACAAATTTTAAGCACTTTTTTATGTATTGCAGTTAGTTCTGTTTTTTTTCTGGGTTTCCATCAGCTCAGCGGAATTTTAGGTGGGCTATAAATAGGTAGGATGAGACCACTTAACGTACATCCAGAATAAGATGAGATTAATTTTCCAAAGAGTTAACCAGAGATAGAACAGCTTATCAAAAGCAGTGCAGTCACACAGCTGGGAATAGAAGCAGGCTGTTAGAGCTGTCCTTGATCGCCAGACTCTGATTGGGGTGTGTAGCTACTGAGATAACTCAGGCAAAGCAGCATCTTGCTGGCTCTGGAAAGCTCAAGTTTTGGAAACCTCTTGCCCTTTTATTCTTTAAGTTTTTCAGTACTAATCAAGAGGAATTTACAATGAACAATCCACGCTGCTCCTTAGGAGAAGTTCTTGTATTCGAATTACATCCAGTGTCAGTTAGGGTAGGGCCTCTTCAGGGTGGGGGTGGTTGGGCTGAGGGTTGGTTGAGGCAATGCAGTCAGGGCCTCGTGGGTGACCCTGCGAAGTCTCTTGTCTCTGCCTCCCAACTTGCCGTCCCCGGATTCTGATTGACTACTTTTTTATCTGGGTGATTTTGATACTGAGCTTATCCTTAGGACCAGAGTCCCAAATCCATTCCCATTTAGGCTCTAAGAATCCTTGATGTGTGGTGAGTGTCCCTTTTTGGTTTTTTCTTGTCACATCTTTATGGACTTATGTTTTCCTTTTTGCCCTTCATTACTGGAACTGGTGCCCTTGACAGGTTCCCGGGTTTCCCTTTATTCAGATGATACCTCTGGAAAATTAGAAGTCTGATTTTCTTTCTTTTTTTTTTTTTAAGCTAGTTATTGTATTTTTATTTTTTATTTTTTTTTAATTTATTTATTTTCAACATAACAGTATCATTATTTTTTCACCACACCCAGTGCTCCATGCAATCTGTGCCCTCTATAATACCCACCACCTGGTACCCCGACCTCACACCCCCCCGCCACTTCAAACCCCTCAGATTGTTTTTCAGAGTCCATAGTCTCTCATAATTCACCTCCCCTTCCAATTTACCCCAACCCCCTTCTGTCTAACTCCCCATGTCCTCCATGCTTTTTGTTATGCTCCATAAATAAGTGAAACCATATGATAATTGACTCTCTCTGCTTGACTTACTTCACTCAGCATAGAAGTCTCATTTTCTTTTTTTTTTTTTAAGATTCTATTTATTTATTTGACAGAGAGAGATCACAAGTAGGCAGAGAGGCAGGCAGAGAGAGAGAGAGGAGGAAGCAGACCCCCCGCTGAGCAGAGAGCCCAATGCGGGACTCGATCCCAGGACGAGTGTGTACAGTGTCCAACACTGTACACATAATGCAGAAATCAGTGCATTTTTTCTAAAGCATGTCTTAACCTTCATTTAGTTCATACTAAAATATAAGCTTTAAATAGCTCAAATTTTATCATTCAGCAGTTTAAACTGACCTGAGCCGAAGGCAGCGACTTAACCCACTGAGCCACCCAGGCGCCCGAAGTCTCATTTTCTACTTCACTTATCACTTGTTCCTGTAGTGGTTGACAGAAGTTAATGTGTCTGTCTTGAGCATATATCTGATATTTTAATTTCTCAAATTTATAATCTGTCCAGAAATTGGCCTTAATTTTAAATTACGTAATTACGTGTATAGGTGTTTTATTTTTCTGGTCTGATCAATATGTAGCATGGCTATGATTTTTTTTTTTTGACACTTATGAGTGTTTTTTGGGTTGTTTTTTCAGCTATGAGTTTTTAAATTATTTTAGTATACTTGAAATATTGAAAAAGTTCTATGGATTTCCTACATTGTCAGGCACTCTGTTGAATACTGATGTTAAAGATTTGAGTAGGATATTGTTCCTGTTCTCAAGGAGTTCATATTAGAGATATATGTATAAACCAGTCGTTTCAGTATTAATGCTGAGTGGTTTGCATGTGCTTAGTAGTGATATGCTTGTGTAGTTAGAACATTTCAGCCCAGCCTCTGCAGGTTCAGGGAAGGCTCAGTAGAACTGTTTCATTCTGCTCTTGTAGATACCTTCCAGCACATTATGCCAACACCAGAAGATTTTAATAACTTGTTCATTTTCCTAGATAAATAACATGTTGCACCTGGATGTATTTGCTTTTAGGAATATGTAATGCAGCATTTGGGGTGTACTGGGAATAGTATTGGGCAAGACATTAGGAGCTCAAACCTATGTATTTAAAAAGCAACAGGAAAACCAGAATGACTTGGAAGAGCTCATCTTAATGATTTTCTAAGTATTTTTTATTTTTTAAAATGTTTTTTATTTTTTCATTATAGTAAAATGTTTTAATAACTTTAAGTGTGTAGTTCAGTGGCATTCTTCACATTGTTGTCCAGCTGTTACTACTATCCATCTCCAGAACTTTGTCATTTTCCCAGATTGCAACTCTGAACTCATTGAACCATAACTCTTCACTCTCTCCCCAACCCCTAGCAGCCACTGTTCTGTTTTTTGCCTTCTTGTGTTTGACATCGTGGGGTTCTTTTCATTATATTATTTTGTAAGAATCATTTTGAAGGAAAAAAAAATGCATGCTGTATTTCTTTTTTGGAGGGGTTTGTTTCTTTTATTTATTTATTTATTTTTAAAATTATTTTTATTAACATGTAATGTATTATTTGCCCCAGGAATACAGGTCTGTGAATCGTCAGGCTTGCACATTTCATAGCACTCACCATATCACATACTCTTCACAGTGTCCATCACCCAACCACTCTCTCCCTACCCCCCCATCCCCCAGCACCCTATATGTTTTGTGAGATTAAGAGTTTCTTATGGTTTGTCTCCCTCCCGATCCCATCTTGTGCATGCTGTATTTCTGATACTTTCATATTATTAGCATATTTGATGATCAGTTTATATGAAACTTTTACTTCCATAGTGTAGAAGTCATTCAGTATTTGATTTATTTGATCATTACTTTTATAATCCATAAAGTGCACATCTCTTTCAAATTGTTGCACAGATTTTAGCTATAATTTTACATACAATTAACACTGTGTTTTCATGGTCATTAAAATATTATCACAAGAGTTCAGTTGTAATTTTTGCATAACTTAAGTGAGGGACCTAATTTGGGAACAAAGTCTAATGCATACTAATATTTCTTATTCTACAGGAAAATCATATTGTTGGAAATTATGTTTTACTGGGATTTTATACATTTAAAAAATCACATTTTATATTTATCAGTGGAGGTTGTAGTGTATCAATATTTTCTGTCCATTAGTGTTTCCTGCTGAAAATTTTGATTTTTCTTTTGTGTATCTTGTTTTTAAGAGACTATTTACTAAAAGAGTAATAAATTGAATTAAAATAATTTTTAATTGACTTTCGGAAAAAATTTCCTTATACCTTATTTGGTTCCAGGAAGTATATAATGAGGTTAAGCTACCAGTTTATAAATTTTGAGTTTATAAAACTTTGAATTCAGACATGACTAATTTTGTCAGAACTTTTATTTTTCTCATGTGTAACTTCTGTCATTTTTAGGCAAAATGTTTCATGGATTTCAAAGCTGGAGGCACCTTGTGTCACATTCTTGGGGCTGCTTACAAGTATAAAAATGAACAGGGATGGTAAGTTTTTGTGTTTATTTGTATGTCTTGATGTGATATTTATGTTATTTAATGTTAAATCGTTGGCCTTCTTTGTATAGTGTTAGAGAATTCTAAAAGCACATTATAATTAGTGTGCAAAGTTGAAGCTTTATTTGGTTTTCTGGTTTACTTTGTACCTACATCCAGGAGAAATCTCGAACAATTATTCCATTTATTAGGCAAATTACTTCTCATATATAGTTGTATCTAGATAATAGATGAGTGTGTATTCTTAGCAAATTAGATGGTTGGCTCACTGTGAAATATATAAATGGGTATTGTGAACTTAACGTTGTGCTAAAAAACAGCAGTTTAAGTGTTTTCATGAGCCAGGCCTTCAGAATGAGAGATGTCTAGTGTGCTGTCATCGGGGCACAGACGAGAGGAACCCAGCTCAGGAGTGCAGACCATTCCTCCGGCAGTGGTGCAGCTAGGATAGAGTCACTGCTGCTGTTCTTGGGAGGGTTGCATTTTCCCTTCACTCTCCTCTTTCCCTTTTCTCACCCTGTCTATCTTGCTGCTTTATCTCTCGAGCTCTGGGGTTTCTGCCATCTCTGTGTGGGACGTTCAGCTGCTGAGACTAGTGAGGGTTTCATGGTGATGGTTCCAAACTTCAGGGATAGCGGGGAGTCCCTTCACAGGCCGGGGTTGAAGGGGGTGCTGGGGGGGAATTGACTTGAAGTTGTTTTGAGGTTTTAGTTGTGTTTATGTGAATTGCAGTCTTAGCATCTTTCTAGGAGATAACACATGTAATTTGGGTAGTTTAAAATATGGCTGGAAAAAAAAATAAGGCTGGAAAAGGCAAGTAAGTGCTCACATTGATAAATAGGACAAGTTTGTAAGTAAATGATTTATTTACAGTGGATAGCAAGTGATACAGACTTTGCGTATTTGCTGAACTTTTTATGTGGGGGGGGCTTAATAGATTGCAGATAATTGATTCAATGAGCACAAGAGTGTTGACACCAGATGTGGCTGCTGTTTTGCACCTTTAGTTCGGGCTGTGGTGTTGGGACTCTCACAGGGTGTGCCCTGAGCTAGGATAGACAGCATGTCTGACTACTCTCGGATATGATTCGTACCCTACTGTTAGCTCTAGATTCCCACATGGGACTCTCTTATTTTCTTGTTCATTTTGTGTCCTAAATCCTGATGTGTACTTGAGGACAGTCTCAAAGTGAGATGACTTCTCCTAAGTCACGTCTTCTGGAACTTGCTTGTTCTGGAACATGCACCAGTGCAATGGAATATTTTTAGGTGAAAGAGTTTAGAAGGATATGTAAAGTTAAGATGTCTTTAAATTAAAAGGGAGGCCAAGAAAGAAGTAAAGGTTAAAGTTGAAGACTTTAAGAGGAGTGAGGAGTAAGAATTTTTCCAAGTCTTGGGGCACCTGGGTGGCTCAGTGGGTTAAGCGCCTGCCTTTGGCTCAGGTCGTGGTCCTAGGGTCTTGGGATCAAGTTCCGCATTGGGCTTTCTGCTCATCAGGGAGCATGCTTTTCCCACTGTTTCTGCCTGCCTCTCTGCTTGTGATCTCTCTATCTCTGTCAAATAAATAAATAAAATCTTAGAGAAAAAAAAAAGAATTTTTCCAAGTCTTTTACTCACTGTACCAGAATCCTCCCCTTTCTGGTGTCATTAGACACTTAGTTGCCGTGCACACTCACCTCTCCCCCAGACTTACATGCTTGCAGGGAGTGGATCACTTACAGTCTGACCGTGCATATTTTAGTGACCACCCACCCATTTGGAAGTCTGAATAGTGGCCTGTCATCTTGACAGTGCCTCCAGCTTTCCCCAGGCCCAGCATACCCCTGTGAACCTCGTTTGTGTTCTCTGGTTAACCTCACATTCTAGCTCCAAAGTTTGCTCATTCCCTTCTAATGGCCAAACGTTCTCTTTTTCTCTTGTTTCTGTTTGGTTCTTTCTTACTTCCTGCTTTCTTTCAGCTTTCAGTGATGTCAAGCTGGCTTATCACTTACGAAGTTAAGTGAGAACACTGAACAGACAATACATATTAAGATTCCATAGTGTGTGAATATGATCTTTCTGCATGTCTCTAAATAGTCAGAAGTGAGTACCTTATTTGTAGGTTTACGTTAAAGGAGAAAACTTTGGGCTAATATTACATATAGTTGTATATTACTGAGGGATACCAAACCAGGGGGATTTTGACATCCTTTGGAAATCTGATAACATTTCCTGAAGTAGAGATTAAATACAGCCAAACTCAACTCAATAAATGTCAATGTCCTCCTGGAGACTGATTAGAATCCTGTTTATTCTTACAGTTCTGTACAGATTACTGTGCATTGTAATCTGTTTCATGCCTTTTAAAGAGATGATTGATTGAAAATATTTTGTGTTTTATTAGTTTTGCTTGACAGTGGTGAACCTAGGCTTAGTTAACAAAGTTTAGGATTTGTCTTAATGTGAGAAGTGGCCTTTTATTTTTACCTGTGACACAATTTGCTGCCAACATTTATTTCTTGCAGATATGCTCAGACCTACTTTTCTTTCTACTTTAAGATTTGGTGGTTCAGCTTTTATTCCCTGCCTTCGAAGTCCTCTTCTGATTTTCATTTTTTAGATATTACCACAATAAGTCTCGGGTAATGGCTTTCAAACTTTAGGATCACTTGAATCACTTAGAATACTTATTTTTTTCTTAAGATCTTATTCATTTACTTGATAGAGAGGTAGCCAGTGAGCCCAAGTGGGGAGGGTGGGGGATGGCAGAGGGAGAGGAAGAAGCAGGCTCCCCGCTGAGCAGGGAGCCCATTGTGGGACTCCATCCCAGGATCCTGGGATTGTAACCTGAGTTGAAGGCAGGCCCTTAACTGACTGGGTCACCCAGGTGCCCCCACTTGGAATACTTTTAAAAATATAGATTACTGGGCTTCATGGATATACGTTGTTAACTATTAAGTGTGGTATGAAAACTGAAAATCTTTATTTTCAAAAAGTACTCTAAATGGTTGTCAGGCCTTACGTTGAGAAATGCTGGGTAGTGAGGCTATCATTCTAGCACAAACATGGTTTAGATCTTTTTTTTTTTTTTTTTTTTAAGATTTTATTTATTTATTTGACACACGGAGATCACAAGTAGACAGAGAGAGAGGGGGAAGCAGGCTCCCTGCTAAGCAGAGAGCCTGATGTAGGGCTCGATCCCAGGACCCAAGCGGAAGGCAGAGGTTTAACCCACTGAGCCACCCAGGCTGAAGTTTTATCTTTTTTATAGCATATTTTAAAACGGCCATCTAGCTTTTAAATTTTTTAAAAATAATATAGCAAGAATCCAAACCACTTTAATTATCCCTGTCTGCTTCTACGTAGTAGACCTCCCTCCCTGCATGTATGCCTACCTGTTTCAGGCTGTTTTATCTGTAGCCTATTTGCCACCCTTTTGGAGTGTGGCATATAGGACCATCCTTCTGTTGCTGGTCTCCATGGTTTTGTAGCTTGCCATTATTAGACAAAGCCCCCTTATGCTTGAGGCCAACTTCCCACAAAACTGTTCTGCTATACTGTTGTCTGCTTTTCGCCATGCTCCCAGCTCAGTTCATTTTTGTCTTTTCCTTTCCAAGTTTGCTCCTGAAGCCCTTCACACCACTTTCCAAGGAATTAAACTCATTCTCCAGGATCCTTTGTTGATTATTTTTATTCAACTATATTTTCTATCTGAGGCTGAGGATAAGGGAACATCCCTAACGATAATCTCGCAAGAGGCACAGAATTGGAGCAGTAAAGCTAATGAGGGCCCTTTTGACAGACAGTATTGCCTTTGATTGAAAGGCTGCCATGAGACATTGCCTGGCAGATTGCCGGAGGGAAACAAAGCAGAAGACTCATTATTAATTAGTAAGCCATCAATGAAGTGCTCATATTTACATTTTAAATGACCAAACGTTTTAAAAGCCAGAGAATTACATGTTCACGTGTTGTCTCTTCTAGTTCTCTGCATTAAGATTCAAAAGGCTTTATAATTTTAGTTTTAATTTGCATTTCCCTTATGTGTAGGTTTGAGCATTTTTCTATATTGTATAAAGTAAAATTCAAATACTCTTGGTAATTTCAAAATAAGAGATTAAATCTTTCAACTAGAGGTTATACTGTATTTACTTGAGTTTATTTCAGTTTTTCTTTTTCAAGATTTTTAAATTAATTAATTAATTAATTAATTAAGAGCACAAGTGGGGGAGGGGCAAAAGGAGAGGGAGAGAGAGACCCTCAGGCAGAACCTGACCCTTGCTTTCATGACCCTGAGAGCACCATCTCAGCTGAAACCAAGAGTCAGACGCTTAACCGACTGAGCCACTCAGGTGCCCTGTTTCAGTTTTCACAATATCCGTATATTTTAAATACTTTTTTGCTTACATAGCATATTGCTGAATCAGGAAAAAGCTTTACTCTGTTGTGTTATTAAATCCTTGGTAAACCATTTTAGTTTATTATGGAAAATATAAACTATGAAAGAGAGAATAATGAACTGCCATTTACCTTCATGCACCTTCAACTTTATGTAATTTCATTTGTAAATATTCACTTTTTGTTTCTAAAAGCATAGGATTTTTTTTAAAGCATAGGATTTTGCGGGGGATTTTGAGGGGAAGAGGGGGAGGGATAGAGAATTCTAAGGGATGCAGGGTTTGATCTTTACAACCCTGAGATCATGATCTGAACTGAAATCAGTAGTTGAACATTTAACCAACTGAGCCATCTAGGCGCCTCATGAGATTTTTTGTTTTTAGGTAATCTCTGTGCCCAAGATGTGGTTCTGAGATCAAGAGCTGCATGCTCTACCTACCGAGCCAGCCAGGTGTGGCTAAAGAGCTTAGGTCTTTGTATACATTCATTCATCCATTTATTTATTTATTATATGCAGGCTGCATGCCAAGTGTGGAGCTCAACTTGGGGCTTGAACACATGACCCTGAGTCAAGACCTGAGCTGAGATCCAGACAGAGTCAGGGGCCTGACTGACTAAGCCAGCAAGGTGTCCTGGAATAGGATTTTTTATAAAGCATTATAACAGTGTCATTGTCACAACTAGGAAAATTATCAATAATTTTTCAGTGTTATTAAATACCTACTTAGTGTTCAAGCTTCCCTGATTATTTCATGGATGGTTTTTATGTTAATTCATACTTTATATTAATGTATTTTTAAATTAATTTATATTAATAAGTATTCAAAGAAGATTCATACGTGACATTTGGTTGATGTGTCTCTTTCAGGAAATTGGGGCACCCGGGTGGATTAATAGGTTAAGATTCCAGCTCTTGATTTTGGCTCAGGTCATGATCTCAGGGTTATGAGATCATGGAGCCTGCTTTAGATTCTCTCTCCCTTTTTCCTTGCCCCTCTCCCCCTTTAAAAAATAAAGAAAATTAATAGTTTTCCTCCTTGGTCTCTCTTCCCCCTCTAACCCTCTCCAGTTATTTTTTTACAAAAGTAAGTTGTCTTGTAGACTTCTGTGTTCTAGATTTTGCTAATATGTTCCCTAGGGTATCATTTAACATAGTCTTCTAAATTTCTAGTAAAGTGGAGTTAGAGCTAGATGCTTAGTCTGATTCAGCTTTTTTTTTCGGTGTAGGGGGGTGGTCAGTAGTGCTTAATAGACAGTGTTGTGTTCCTCCCTCTGGGAGGCATGGAGGCATACAGTATCTGGTTGTTTCTGCTTGTAATAGAGTGATGTTGATGTTCAGTGCCTCGAATCATGCTATCATTACAGCTTAACCAAGCTTTAGCATTTAAATTTTGAAAAAATTAGAAAGGTATTCTAATACATAGATTTAGGTGCTTACTGATTTTTAGGTAATTTTTCGTAAAAGACTGTTACTCTGTCATTCCTACTTCATTTATTAGCTGGAATACTGAGAAATTTAACTCACCAGTAATTAGAAAGGCAGAGTAAATTCTTAATTTTCTTTTTCTGTTTACCAGAATCATTTAGCTCTTAATCTTTGTTTGCAGGTAAATCCAGGCAACCTTATTTTAATTTGTTTAATGAGTACTTTCAAACTATTTCTCAGATTTCTGAGAGTGATAATTCCTTTTAGTCTCATCTGAATCATTTACTAAGGAAGCAGTTTCTCTGTGAATAATATGAGTAAAGGCTTATATAAGCAATTCTGAAGTAAGACATTTCTGGATATAGTTCATTATCAGAAGCCTGTGAAAGACTGACCTCTTCTTTGGAAAGAGGAGACACTCCCGTTTCTCTCCCTGTGTTGTGCTGAAAGAACCAGTGGAAGTCCCTTTGCTCTAATAGGGTTGTGACAGTCAGGCATGTGTTATTCTGTTGTTGCAAATTGCTTGGCATTTCTGACCTACTCCTTCCTCAGAAGTTAGGAAAGGAAGATACTAACCAACCAAAAAATGGGACTTAAGGATTAAGTTCTGTATACCAAGATTAAATCAAGATATTGATTTAATTGACTTGGGACAAAGGTCCCTCTTACATGTAAAGGCCATTTTTTAAGCTATAACTAGTTCCTTTCCAAATTACTTATTTCTGTGGCTTATTGGATGCTTTCCTTATTTCCAAATTGAAGCTTAATCAAAATACATATTAATTTCCTGAGTGGTGTGCTTTATAAAGCCACACCTTTTTTTTTTTTTAAAGATAGATGTGAGGGGGGGCAGAGGGAGAGGGTGGGAGAAAGAAGAATCTTCAGCAGGCTCTATGCTGAGAACAGAGCTTGACACAGAGCTCAATCTCATGACCTTGAGCTCATGACATGAGCTGAAATCAAGGGTCGGATGTTTAACTCTCTGAGCCACCCAGGTGTCCCTAAAGCCACACATTCTGCTGGCTACTAGGGCTGTATATAATAGGTTTTTTTTTTTTTAAGATTTTATTTATTTATTTGACAGACAGAGATTACAAGTAGGCAGAGAGGCAGGCAGAGAGAATGAAGCAGGCTCCCTGCTGAGCAGAGAGCCCGATGCGGGGCTCGATCCCAGGACCCTGAGATCATGACCTGAGCCAAAGGCAGAGGCTTTAACCCACTGAGCCACCCAGGCGCCCCTGTATATAATAGTTTTAAACAAACCTGGTCTTTGCCCTCAAGGCATCTAATGAGCGGTCTTAGCAACAACATGATTCTTTTGTGGGGCTTTAACAATGTGCACGGGATGTATTAGGAGCATGGCAGAAGACAGGAATAGCTTCATAGGGAACGTGGCTTGTGGCAGACCCTGGAGACGATAGTATCAAGCCCACAGAGTAGGTAGTGACATACAAGAAAGGCTGCAGAGTTTGGAAGAATGGTTGGAAGTGTGGGGTGCATCTCCTGGTTAAATAAAACAGGATAAACTGAGAGGTAGAGCATGAGCTCTGCATTCAGACTGCCTAATCCTAGCTAGCACATAGTAGTAATGATTTAAAAACATAACCATAGGGGCACCTCGGTGGCTCAGTTGGTTAAGCAGCTGACTCTTGATTTCGGCTCAGGTCATGATCTCAGGGTCCTGGGCCTGAGCCCTGGGTCAAGCTCTGCACTCAGTGGGGAATCTGTTGGAGAGTTCTTTCGCTCTTTCCCTCTCACTCTGCCCCTCCCCTTGCTCTCTTTCTCAAAATGAATAAATCTTAAAAAAAAAAAAAAAAAGCCCAAAACCAAAACAAAGTGTTATAACCATAGTTAACAATTACTGATCACTTACAGGCTAAACAGACCGGTCTTAAGCCCTTAACATATATATGTCATTTGACCTTCACAAAAAACTGTAATGGGCCATTGTATTCATGAAGAAATTGATCATTGGATTAGTAAATCACTCCAGACTACATAAATAAAAATGGGGTCAGGATTAGAACCCAGAACAGCTTGACTCCACAGCCCACACTCTCTATTATTACTGAGCTATACTTTGCCTGGAATTAAAATGGGGCAAAAATCAAAGTAAGTGTTGAATAAAAGATATGGTGAAAGAAGCATTCAAATTTATTAATATTGAATCATACGGAAGTGGGTGAGATTAGACAGACAACATTAGAATGTTATGCTTGAATACTTACATTAAAAAAATTGGGGAGCGAGAAAAGGTAAATAGATGAATTTACCAGATTTAGGACAATAGTAGGCCCAAGGAGAGCACAGACACTGATGAATTTGAGCAAATGACTTTTAAGCATATAGAAACCAGATAAATTTTCCTTATACCTGAAGAACGGTATAATAGTTCACTGCCTTTGGATGTGTGGACTCCTTTTCTAGATGATGTAAAATATCTTAGACTTAAGAAAAAACTTCATGGAATGGGTTCTTCATTTTTTTTTTTTAAGATTTTATTTATTTGACAGATAGAGATCACAAGTAGACCGAGAAGCAGGCAGTGGGGGTGGGGTTAGCAGGCTCCCGCAAAGCAGAGAGCTCGATGCGGGGCTTGATCCCAGGACCCTGGGATCATGACCTGAGCCGAAGGCAGAGGCTTTAACTGAGCCACCCAGGCGCCCCCAGGGTTCTTCATTTTGACTGGAGTGGACCTTAATGTCATAGTATTTAACGTTTTATGAAGATTTTGACACTGTTTTCTTACACTGAGAAAATACCCTCATATATTTTGTAGAGCTCTGTTTTAATTTCCACGTCTTTACAGTTCATTTGCGTTGAGTGCTAACACTAAGTTTTCACTTTTGTCAAAGGTAGAAGACAAATTAACTATTGATTTTCTTCTCTTTAGGCGTAGGTTTGATCTACAGAATCCATCCCGAATGGATCGGAATGTTGAAATGTTTATGAACATTGAGAAAACATTGGTGCAGGTAAGCCAGAGAGTTTAATTATTAAAATTGTTTTCCATTTAATATACTCTCAGTTCTAAAATTGGCATTATTGGACTGCCAAAAGATCAAAGGAAGAAAGATTTTCTGAAATCTGGTCTGTTATTTTTATGGGTTTTGGGGAATTAGAGCTATAAAGTATGACTAAAATTTGTTGTTTATAGAATATTGATCTTAAACGTCTTGTGAAATAATCTGTGGTATTTCCTTTATTTTGATACTTATAGAGAGAGAGAGGGTGAGAGGAAAGGGCAGAGGGAGAGGGAGAGAATCTTAACAGAGAATCTTACAGGACTCGATCTCATGACCTGAGCCAAAATTAAGAGTCAAATGATTAATTGAGCCACCCAGATGCCCTGATTCTTTCTTTCTTTATTTCACTTAATCCGTTATTTGAATCTCTTTCATATTTAATATAAATACTCTCAATCTACTGGTTACTCATTTATATAGTCTTTTTTTTTTTTTTTTTTTAAGATTTGTTTCAGGGTTGTACCATTAATACAGATCTTACTTCCCTAATTAGGTATAATCTGGAAGAGAGAACACTTAGTATTCTTCTTTTCTTTCTAGTATTTTTATTGATTGGTAATTTTTAATGATTACTGAATTGGCCTTCTTGGGGAGAGGTAGCTGGCAAAGATTCAGCTAGGTATTATCATTAACTTGATGCCTGAAATTTGTCTGATGAACTGCTAGCTAGAGAAACAATTTTTGTGGTTGGTTCACTGATTTTTTTTAATGATGATTTGAGGAGTTAATATGCATGTTTTAATTATTGCTATTTGTAAGTTTAGAAATGGAAAGAGGAACTATAAGTAACTTAAATAATGAGCCAAAATGGCATTCCCCTGGGGTCCTCTCCCCTCTCACCCAATAAAAGGTGTCGATGGAAACACTACATTAGATTTGGACTGTTAAGGTCAATTCAGGTAAGATTGGCTATAGAAGTATCAGTATATGAGTGTGGTACCTTAATGAAAAATAAAAGGAATTTCTTTAGGTCGTGATTCTGAACATTTTTTGCCCAGGTGTACTTAGCTGCAGAGAAGGGATCTGAGGATGGCATTAAGTGGCTTTTTGAACGCCTAGGTTTTATATTGAAATGAGACCTCTGCAGTCTATACTAAAAAGCATCTTCCCATTTTAAACACTATGGCTTTTAATGTCAACTTTGGCCGTTAGGGTAATTCATTAATAATGTGACATCATTTCAAAACCAAGAGAATTTCAAAATCTGTTTTTTTTTTCCTTAGAACAATTGTCTGACCAGACCCAACATCTACCTCATTCCAGACATTGATCTGAAGTTGGCTAACAAATTGAAGGATATTATCAAACGACATCAGGTAATAAAACATGATCACTTCAGAAAATTGTATAGTATTAAGCT
Organism: Mustela nivalis; assembly: GCF_964662115.1. Lineage (NCBI taxonomy): Eukaryota > Metazoa > Chordata > Mammalia > Carnivora > Mustelidae > Mustela > Mustela nivalis. The sequence goes on from NC_139020.1 coordinate 198,709,695, forward strand.
TATAAATTTCAATAATAATGTCTTTTATTTTTTGTATTTATTTGCATTAAATGAAAGTTCTCTCTCTTTGGGTTCTTACAGTACTAAGTTTTTTCTCTCCACTCACCTCCAGTTCTTATCCTAGAAGCATTTTTCTTCCCCCTTAGCTTTGTTGAGATATAATTGACACCTAACTCTGTGTAAGTTTAAGGTGTACAATATAGTGATTTGATGCACATATTTATCCAAAATTAGCATTTAATAAACATTGGCATGGAGTCATTGTATTCCTATTGTAAATATGCTTATGTAATTTATTTATTTTTTTAAAGATTTATTTAATTTTATTTTAAAAAAATTATTTTTAAAGATTTTGTTTATTTGAGAGAGGAGAGGAGAGAATAAGCACGAGTATGGGTGAGGAGCAGAGGGAGAGGGAGAAGCAGATTCCCTGCTGAGCAAGGAGCCTGACGTGGGACTTGATCCCAGGACCCCGAGATCATGACCCGAGCTGAAGGAAGACACTTAACTGACTGAGCCAACCAGGCACCCCTAAGCCACCGAGGCACCCCTAGATTTATTTCTTTGAGAGAGAATAAGTGCATGAATGAATGCAGGCTGCAGGGGCAGAGAGAGGGAGAGAGAATCGCAGGCAGACTCCCTGCTGAGTGCAAACCCAATAAGACCCTGAGATCATGACCTTATCCAAAATCAAGAGTTCGATGCCTAATGGACTGAGCCATCCAGGTGCCCCTGGGTTTATGTAATTTAAAGAGACCATGTGATCTATATTACTCTAATCAGAAAGTCAAAGTAGAAGTTGATGACAAAGTTGTTGGTAAGAGGAGATCAAATATTATTTCAAGTAAACCTATCTTTCCTCACCCCCGCCACCCCATTGGTATGTATTGTATTTACATTTGTGGACTGGAAAATTCTGTTTTCCCCATAAGCTTACATTCTCTTGATTCACATGTGCCAGTGCTATCTTTGGATGTCTTTCCCTCCCTCCTCTAACCTCATTTTAGGCTGAGACTTTGGGTATTTACTGCATGTAAATACCCAAATACCCAGTTTGTGGCTACATGTGGCTGAACTATAAGCAACCCCATATCATGGTGAACTAGCTGAGGAGACCCAGGTAGAAGATAATTTTCTGAAACAACATCATTTGAGTGGCAAAGTTTTACTAATCCTTAGGATTAGTTGAGAAACCTCCTGAGATACCTTTATTTTTTCTTCTGCAGGAGAGATTGCCAGTTGTGTTGTTTCAGTAATCAGTAAATACCGTTCAAGTTCCTAAAGCAAGGATTTCTAATACTGTTTACATTTGGAGATTTATTAGTGTTGTCATACATGTAACATCCCTACCAAAGAGAAAAATGAGATAATTGTGCTATCGAGTTAGGCAGTCTCAAGTCCACTTCCTTGTCCCACCAGCATTTTGACTTTGAACCAGTCACTTAACTTTCTTTTCTCTTTGGGACTGCTTACTGGAGTGGCTGTCAAGTGTAGTTGAATTATATCTAGAATGTTAGAAGGCCGAGACGGAACAAATTAACCTGCTGGATATTACCTCCAAGCTGAAATTACCTACTCTTATTGCTACCATGTTAATCCTGGAAAAAGCTTATATATTTTCCACAGCTGATACTGAACATTTAGTTCCCATTTTTCTTAAAGGCCTGGCTTAGCGATTGTATTCTAGGAATAACCTCTAAAGGGACATAAGGATCTTCCTGGTTTCATAGGCTCTTAGGGAAGAGACAGTAATCTAATACTATTATTGAATACTGATGATTAGGCCTTTCCTCAAACACTGAAAATGCATTAAGAGCTCCAGTGTTTGAGTACTTAGAGTATACCTGTCCCTATTGTTACCTCATTGCTAAATTGTTATAATTCTTGTGAAATAGGTATTATTGCTACCTTATTTCACAGAAGACACTGAAGCACAAAAAACACTTAGATATTTACATCACCCAAGTCATAAATGGTAGAGCTGAAGTTCAGATCCAGGCCTAACGGACTCCAGAGGCCAAAATCACAGACGTGCTCCTCCGACATCCCTTTTTCAGCGTCTTTTGTGGTTGTTCAGAAGTGTGCCCAAATACTTGTAATGATTGAGAATGCCTTGCTTTATTGTAACTAATTCATTTTAGAGAGTCCTAGATTTTAGAATTTTAGAATTTCTCTTCAGTTAGAAATAGCATTGTGTTCTTCTGATTGTAATAATTAGTAAATATTCACTGTCAAAGATAAAATTCAGGAAATACATTAAAATGCTGCTTATACCTGATTTTAAGACACAAACACACACACAAAGACTTGTCCTCATTCTTATGATCTCTGGAATGAACACTTTTATATCTAAATAGCTTCCAAGTAGGTGCGCTTTGGTGGCTTAGTTGGTCAAGTGCCTGACTCTTGATTTGGGCTTGGGTCATGATTTTGGGATCTTGGGATTGAGCCCTGTGTTGAGCTCTACACTCAGCACAGAGTCCAATTGCCCTTTTCCCTCCCTCATCTTGTGCGTTCTCCCTGTCTCAAATAAAGAAGTAAATAAAACCTTAAAAAAAAAAAAGGCTTCCAAGTCATATTCTAGATTGTATGCAGTAGTCTAGCTGTGGCCTAGCTAGACTTTAACCTTAGTATTTATGTCATCCACTATTCTAGCATCAACTTAAAAAACAGTAGTGCACATACATGTTAGAGCCAAGTGAAATGTCCATCTTATATGTATATAGCTGTAAGTTATGGCTCATGGTCATAGTCTTGCATTATTCAGATAATTCTGATGATTTCGGAGTAACTTTTAGATTTAGAAAGACTCGTACTACAGACAAGGTTTCCTAGAGAGATACACAGAGAATTAGGTAAGAAGTACTTGCATTATTTTTCTATACAACAATATAAACTGTGTCTATAGAAAATTTACATGTTTTTATTTGTTCTTGTTAATAATTGTTTTCTTTGGCTAAAAATAAAAATATTATAGTCTTGATATATGTGTGTGTGTATATATATGTATAACATAATAAAGTAATGCCTTTATGATTCTTAGGCAATTTGTATCTGGCATTGCATAGTCTGTTTGCCATGTGCTTTCCCCTTATGTTGTTCATTTCCTTTCCAGGGGACTTTTACTGATGAGAAGTCAAAAGCTTCCCACCACATTTATCCATATCCTTCCTCACAAGAGGATGGTAAGTTAATTTCTGGTTATGAACTCTTACTTCACTAGATTTTAAGTTTTATCAGAGATTTAAACAATATTACTAGCTTTTTGAAAAAGAGACTTTTAAGTATTAAATAACTTACACAGATTATTTAGATGTAGTGTTCTATTTTTTTGCTGAATTGGTCTAATCAAACTAATTCTTTGATATCCAACTTTCTGATCATTGGACTTTTTATATCTTTCTTTGTTATTATCTGGGTGTTAAGTTTAGGTGGGCCTTATGTATTATTTTTGTTAATGTTTGCTGTGTTGTTTGTGTTCTAAAAATTAAAAGACCTTGCAAAATGAAAGAACATTTCTGGGGAAGATGGGCTTACTGGCTGTCTGAATGGGGCCCATCAGCAATATTTTAGTTTGGTGAATTTATAATGGTTCAGATTCTGAACTTCAGCTTTTCTATCCTGCAGGTTGATTTTCTCAGTGGCCAGAGTTCGATAGGGCTATGGAAACTGATTTGTTGAGAAAGAAAATATGAATTAATAAACTGAATTAAAATAAATTGAAATAAAATATGAATTAATAAATTAACCAGATTAATTTGAGAAATAGGTCTTCTATAAGGGATCAAGTCTTCTGGTTAACATATCCCTTTAGGACATCTGTATAAGAAGCTAAGTTATATCAGATTTGAGTTGCTAATTACCCCATGCTGAGTATTTTTTCTGACCAGTGCAGTTATGCTGGAAGTCAGTGACAACAAGATTACCAGACAGTCCCTGTATGTTTGAAAATTAAGAAATATATTGCCAAGTAATCTATGGGTCAAAGAAGAAATTACAATGGAAATAGAAAATCTTTGTAACTAAATAATTATTTAAATATCATATATATAATATTATAATATTATGTATTGTAATAAAAATATTAATTATTTAAATAATTAACTAAATAATTAAATGATTGATAAAGTACAAGAATGTTAAATTTTGTTGGATACAGCTGAAGCTCTGCCCAGAGGAAAATTTATATCTTTAAATGTGTATGTTAGGAAAGAAGAAAGACCGAAAAATCAGTGATTCACCCATCTTTCTCAAGAGATGGGAAAAAGAACAGCAAATTAAACCTAAGGAAAGAAGGAAATAATTAAGGGTAGAAATTAATGATGTGGAAAATATACAGGAGCAAAGTGCTCAGCAGTGTTAGAAATGGTTCTCAGGAGGGGCGGCCTGGGTGGCTCAGTGGGTTAAGCCTTTGCTTTTGGCTCAGGTCATGATCTCAGGGTCCCAACCCCATGTGGGGCTCTCCGCTCAGCAGAGAGCCTACTCCCGCCCCCCCCCCCCCCCCAACTCATGATCTCTCTCTGTCAAATAAATAAATAAAATAAAATAAAGAAATGGTTCTCAGGAAAGATCAGTAAGGCTATTCAAATCGTGCTGCAAATAAGCAGGAGAAAAAGAACAGATAATGTCAGGAAAGGAAGAGGGACATTTTACGGATCCTACAGATGTTAAAAACAATTGATAGGTGAGGTTGCTTGATTGCTTGTGCATGGTGGCCAATCTAAGGAAACCATTGCCTCATCCAGAGTCATCAAGTTTTACAACCAACTCTTCTAAGAGTTTTACAGCTTTAGCTGTTACATTTAGGTTTTTTCATCATTAGTTTGATAGGTAAAAGTTTTATTTTATTTGTTATAGTCAAAAATCACAGCTCTTGAGAAACTTCAGCTTGCCTTTAGTGTTTAACTGGTTGTTTCTCAGCCTTTTTCCTGTTAGGTAATAGCAACTGGTGTCCACTAGGTGGGGGTGGTGGATAGCTATGATGTTAGAATACTTGGTTGCGGGCTCTGTTTCTCTAATAAGTGTTTTAGCATGTGAGCTTTTAGAGAAAAATTGCCTTTTACAAAAGATTTTAACTGTAATTGTTACATCTGGCTATTTAGTGATTTCTTCATGGTGCTAGTTTTATTTTTCCATTTTAATACAACTTAGTTCACTGCGTATTGATGATGCTTGCTTGGTATTATCAGTAGTCAAAGCAGCTGTTAAGAGATAGCATTTGGAGGCTGTTTTTGAAATATAAGACATGATTTGGCACACTGTACAATTTACCTTAGAAAAACTGTCAGGTAAATGTTTACTCTCAGCAAAGCCTTGTGCTGGGCTCCTTACAAGTACTTGTTTTCAGGTAAGTGTGCAGATGATAACAGTACCAGCCACAAACACATTAGAAGTCGTATCATGAAACCCTTAAAAAGGCAGTATACATACTTTAATGAGGATTAGTCAAAATTTAAAATAAAAGGTGGTATTTAATTGGCCTTAATCTCTTGGTGAGATTTGGGTGAGATGCTGGAAGGGAGTTGTTATTGTTGTCATTGTTAAGTGAAAGCATAGAGGTAATAAATTACGAACTTTGAGGGAAAGGAAATGGCAAAGTTTGGCTGTGTATCTCAGTGTCATGGGAGAGAAGAGTAGGTAGTGAGAGGACAAAGCTCTAGAGTGTAGCGTAGAGTTTTGTTTTATTAGGTGGATGAGGGTGAGGGTAGATAATATTGATGATTTTGGTGGAGAGAAATGTGCAACTATGGCTGTATTCGGAAAATTTCCTGGGAGCTGATTTCTGGAGTGTATGATCTAAGGAGACTGGTCAGAAAGCAAGACCTTTGGGACACTCTGAAAATTGCTGAGTGAGGGAAAATTGGGTCATTGGATGAGATAAATATTTATTTATTTATTTATCAGGAGAGCAAAGGAATTTTGATGGCAAGCCAAGGATGGTCCATGGGAATATAAAGAAAGCATTTTAAAATGCAGGAGGTTGACAATGGAACTGTCCTATAAAGAAATAAAAGTGAGGCCTGAGACAAGGGTTTTGGATTTGTCAGTAAGGAAATAATTGGTAACCTTTGAGAATGAAGTTTTGGTAACTTGCCAGTGAGAGTAAGCTGTAGTGTTGGTGGAAGGTCACCAGTTTCTTAGAATGTGTGACAGGGAAAAGAAAGTAGAGGATGCCACCTAGCAGGTAGCCTGCCTTTATCTTTCAAGATTTGGCTTTATAGTTTATTTCTGGGGCAGAACAAAAGTAAACTGAAGTGCATAATAGAGTTGAAACCTAGAAGGGATAGAAGGATTGATTTAGGAATATGGGTTGAATTACTGGTTTTAGCAGAAAGAATATTTCCTTACAGATGAAAATTTTTGAAAAATTGAGATACTTATCAGAAGAGGAATCTAAATCTTAACTCAGAACATTTATTTAGATGAGTGGATATGTCCCTTAGGTTTCCTTATCTTTATTCTTGTAGTTCATTTGACTTGAGAATTTCAGATGTTCCATCTTTGAGTTCTCAGATCTTTCTTCGGGTTGGTCTAATCTAATGTTGTATCCTCTAGTGGAATTTTCAATTCAGATACTCTATTCTTTAACTCCAGAATTTTTTTTTTTTTTTTTAAGATTTTATTTTTATTTATTTGACAGAGACACAGCAGGAGAGGGAACACAAACTGAGGGAGTGGGAGAGTGAGAAGCAGCCTCCCTGCTGAGCAAGGAGCCTGATGTGGGGTTTGATCCCAGGACTCTGGGATCATGACCTGAGCCGAAGGCAGACGCTTAAAGACTGAGCCACCAGGCACCCCTAACTCAGAATTTTTGTTTGATTCTTTTTTATAGTTTCCATCATGTTGTTGATATTGTTATTGTTCATGCATCATTTTCTTTGTTCAGTTGTTTAATGTGTTCTTTTGTAGTGCTTTGAATTTCTCTAAAACCACTATTTTAATTTCTGTGTATCAATTTCATATTCTGTCAACTTTACTGAATTCATTTATGCTAAGAGTTATTTGGTATAGTCTTTAGGATTTTCTAAATATAGTAGCATGAATTCTGCAAATTCTGATCGTTTCGCTTCTTCTCCAATTTGGATGCCTTTTATTTCCTTTTCTTGCCTAATTGCTGTGGCTAGGACTTCAATACTGTGTTGAATAAAAATGGTGAAAGTGGGTATCCTGATCTTGTTTCTGAGGTTAGGGGAAAAACTTTCAGCTTTTCACCATTGAGTATTATGTTAGCTGTTGGGCTTGTCATATATGACCTTTATTATGTTGAGGTATGTTCCCTCTAACCCACTCCCTATCAAGAATTTTTATTTGTAAGTGGATGTTGAACTTTGTCAAATGATTTTTTTTCTATATCTGTTGAGGTGATCATAGGTTTTTTTGTCCTTCATTTTGTTAATATGGTATATTACTCTAGATTGATTTGCTGGTATTGGACCATCCTTGCATCCCTGGAATAAATCCCAGTTGCTGTGATGTGTGATCTCTTTAATGTATTGTTGAATTTGGGTTGATCAGATATATTGGCCTATAATTTTTTTTTTTTCTTGGCACCCTTGTCTGGTTTTGGTATCTGTATAATGTTGGCCTTGTAAAATAAGTTTGGAATGTTCCTTTCTCTTATTTTTTGGAAGAGTTTGAAAGGATTGGTATTAAATCTTCTTGGAATATTTAATAGAATTCATTAGTGAAGCCATTTGGTCTGGGACTTCTGTTTGTAGGGGGTTTTTTAGTTAAGGATTCAATCTCTTTACTAGTAATAAGTCTGTTCAGATTCTCTATATTTTCATGATTCACTCTTACATGGTTATATGTTTCTAGGAATATATATGTTCTAGATTGTACAGTTTGTTGGTGCTTAATGGTTTGTAGTAGTTTCTTACAATCATTTTTTTTTTAAAGATTTTATTTATTTATTTGACACAGGGAGAGAGATCACAGGTAAAGAGGCAGGCAGAGAGAGAGGGGGAAGCAGGCTCCCTGCCAAGCAGAGAGCCCGATGTGGGTCTCGATCCCAGGACCCTGAGATCATGACCTGAGCTGAAGGCAGAGGCTTTAACCCACTGAGCCACCCAGGTGCCCTACAGTCATTTTTTTTTTTTTTTAAGATTTTATTTATTTATTTGTCAGAGAGAGAGCGAGCGAGAGCGAGCACAGGCAGACAGAGTGGAAGGCAGAGTCAGAGGGAGAAGCAGGCTTCCCGCGGAGCAAGGAGCCCGATGTGGGACTCGATCCCAGGACGCCGGGATCATGACCTGAGCCGAAGGCAGCTGCTTAACCAACTGAGCCACCCAGGCGTCCCCCTACAATCATTTTTGTTTCCTTTTTTTTATAAAGAGAAATGGAAGTTTATTTATTTATTTAGGATTTTATTTATTTGACAGAGAGAGAGATCACAAGTAGGCAGGGGTTGGGGGAAGCAGGCTCCCTGGCAAGCAGAGAGCCTAATGCAGGGCTCGATCCTGGGACCCTGAGATCATGACCTGAGCGGAAGGCAGAGGTTTAACCCACTGAACCACCCAGGCACCCCAATCGTTTTTATTTCTGTCATATCAGTTTTACCATCTCTTTCATTTCTGATTTTATTCATTTGCGCCCTTTCTCTTTTTTCCATGACAAGTCAGTTTATTTTTTAAAAGATTTTATTTATTTGTCAGAGAGAGAGAGCAAGTGAGCGCAGAAACGGGGAGCACCAGAGGTGGAGGGAGAAGCAGGCTCCGTGCTGAGCAGGGAACCCAATACAGGACTTGATCCTAGGACCTCGAGATCATGGTCTGCGCTGAAGGCAGATACTCAACCCGTGGAGCCACCCAGGCATCCCAATTTTGTTTATTTTTTTCAAGTGACCAACTCTTCTTGGTTTTTCTGATCTTTTCTATTGTCTTTTAGTCTCTGTTTTATTTATTTCTGCTCTGATTTTTATTTGTTTTTGTTTTTTGGCACCAAAGTAAGGTTCATTGAGTGATAGCAAAATGATAGTACAAAACTCCAAAAGAGGGAGGGGCCCCAAAGGGGTTACCCTCTGCTCAGATTTTGGATACTTCCTGCCTTCAACTAACTTTGGGCTTCATTTATTCTTCTTTTTCTAGTTCCTCGAGGTATAAAGTTAGGCTGTTTATTTGAGATTTTTCATGTTTCTCTGCCTGCCTCTCTCCCTACTTGTGATCTCTGTCTGTCAAATAAATTAAAATAATGATAATAATAATAATAATTTTAAAACAAAGAGAGAAAAGCCAGAACATAGGATGTATGTTCTACTCTTATTCTTTCTCCCTACCAGGGGAGAAGTTGGCATTTGGGTGCTTTCTCCTGATCATACCCAGTTGACCCAGCTTCTGTCTGTGGCATTACTGGTTTTCTGGTACTTCAGTAAGTCACTTACATTTTGTTTGTTCTCATTGACCACCACACATCTAAAATATGTTTGTTCCATTAGTGCTCCTGAGTCAGGTGAGGCAGGCAGCTCCCCAGGCCCCCAATAATTTGGAATATTGGATGCACATTCACTCTTCTCTTTTCAGCCCAAAGGAGAAGGAGCTGTCCCTCCTGATCCTGCTGAGCTCTGCTGGCTTTGGAGAATTGCTCTTGGGGTTGACAGGGTTGATAGGAAATGGCTTTTCTTACTGTTAAAATGCAGCTATTGTCGACTTGGAGCTTGCCTGAAGTACTGCAACTCCTTAATTGGCTCCTAGAGTGCTCATGAAGACTTCTTAGGTGGTGTATTGGTGTTAAGTCAGTATCTCTGTGGTGCAACAAGTTCTGGGGCCTCCTGTGATGTTACTTTGCCAGTGTTACATCATGTACATTATTCCCTTGATGGCCAAATAACATTACCTTGTTTGGATATACTACCTTTTGTTTAGTCATTTGTAAGTTTATGAACACTTACTTATAATTAATGCTCTGTGTGTGTGTGTGTGTGTGTGTGTGTGTGTGTGTTGGGGGTGGGGAAAAGGAGAGAGAGAATCTCTAACAGACTCCCTTTGAGCCTGGGAGCCTGATATGGGACCTGATCCCATGACCCTGAGATAATGATATGAGCCAGTACCCAAGAATCAGATGTTCAACTAACTGAGCTATCCAGGTGCCCCTCTGTGCTTGTATTTTAGTTAGACTATGTCTTTATTGTTAAATTGTGACAGTTAATAAATATATTCTCAGTTTGGACTAATTTTTGCTCATAAAACTGTGGTGGTTTTATCGGTTCTGTGTAGCATGTGATTATATCTGGGAAGAATGTAGATTTGCTACTTGGAAGATTTCCAAAGGCAGTCATTGCCACAGGCTCTTTCTATCAAAATCAGCTGTTTAAAAAAAAATGGGTATTCTTTTTTCTTTACTTTCTTGTACAGCCTTTGAAGATAGATTTAGTATTCTGAAGGGCAGTTCTTACTAGTTAAGAGTCAGGATATTTTGTTTGTTGCTATGTAGTGAGTTATGAAAGACCCTCCAGGTGTCCTCTTCACTTTTTCCTTAGCTATTTTGAAGCATTGTGGTCTGAAAATGTGCAGGGAGTGATCCTAATCTTTTGGTACTGGTTGAGACTTGATTTGTGACCCAGGATATGCTCTATTTTGCAGAATGTTCTGTGTGCACGAGAGAAGAAGGTGTATTCTGTTGCTTTGGGATGGAATGTTCTGAGTATGTCTGTGATGTCCTTCTTGTCCAATGTGTCATTTAAAGCCTTTTCTTCCTTGTTGATCTTTTGCTTAGATGGTCTGTCCATTTCAGTGAGGGCATGTTAAAGTCCCCTACTATTACTGTATTATTGTCGATGTGTTTCTTTGCTTTTGTTATTAATTGGCTTATATAACTGGCTGCTCCCATGTTAGGGGCATATATATTTAAATTGTTAGATCTTCTTGTTGGATAGGCCCTTTAAGTACTATATAGTCTTTTCTCATCTCTTATTATAGTTTTTGGTTTAAAATCTAATTTGTCTGATACAAGGATTGCCAACCCAGCTTTCTTTTGGTGTCTGTTAGCATAATAAATCATTTTCCACACCCTCACCTTAAATCTGGAGGTGTCTTTGGGTCTAAAATGAGTCTCTTACAGACAGCATATCAGTGGGTCTTGGTTTTTTTTTTGTTTTGTTTTTGTTTTGTTTTAATCTAATCTGATACCCTGTGTCTTTTGACTGGGGCACTTAGCCCATTTAATTCAGGGTAACTATTGAAAGATTTGTATTTAGTGCCATTGTATTGCCTATAAGGTGACTGTTACTGTATATGGGTTCTGTTCCTTCCTGATCTATGTTACTTTTAGGCTCTCACTTTGCCTAGAGGATCTCTTTCAATATTTCCTGTAGGGTGGTTTGGTGTTCACAAATTCTTTTAGTTTTTGTTTGTTCTGGAAGCTTTTTATTCTCTCCTTCTATTTTCAGTGACAACCTAGCTGGATATCTGGATATAGTATTCTTTTTTTTAAAGATTTTTTTATTTTTTATTTTTTTATTTGACAGAGTTTACAAGTAGGCAGAGAGGCGGGCAGAGAGAGAGAGGGGAGGAAGCAGGCTCCCTGCTGATTGATGTGGGGCTCAGTCCCAGGACCCTGGGATCATGACCTGAGCTGAAGGCAGAGGCTTTAACCCACTGAGCCACCTAGGCGCCCCTGGGTATAGTATTCTTGGTACTTTTTTTTTTTTTTTTTTTTTTCTAAATTTAGTGCTCTGAATATTTCATGCCAGTCCTTTCTGACCAGCCAGGTCTCTGGATATGTCTGCTGCTGATCTAATGTTTCTATAGATCTCTTGTCCCAAGCTGCTTTCAGGATTTTCTTTTTCTCTGAGACTTGTAAGTTTTACTGTTGGACGATGGGGTGTTGTCCTCTTTTTATTGATTTTTGAGGGGGTTCTCTGTGCTTTTTGGAGTTTGATGCCTGTTTCTTTATCCAAATATCGGAAGTTCTCTGCTATAATTTGTTGCAATATACCTTCTGCCCCTCTCTTTCTTCTTTTTTTGGGATCCCAATTATTCTAATATTATTTCATCTTATGGCATCACTTACCTCTGGAATTCTCCCCTCATGATCCAGTAGTTTATTTCTCTTTTTCTCAGCTTCCTTATTCTCCATCCTTTGGTCTTCTGTATCACCAGTTCTTCTGCTTCATTTATCCTAGCAGTTAGAGCCTCCATTTTTTATTGCACCTCATTAATAGCCTTTTTGATTTTCACTTGGTTAGATTTTAGTTCTTTTCTTTCTCCAGAATGGGATTCTCTAGTGTCTTCTATGCTTTTTTTCAAGCCCAGTTCGTATCTTTACAATTGTCATTCTGAGTCTAGTTCTGGTAACTTACTAAGTAAGTTGTGTTGATTAGGTCCCTGGCAGTTGGTACTGACTCTTGTTCTTTTGAGGTTTGTTTTTCCATTTTGTCATTTTGTCCAGAGAATAATAGATAAATGAGAGAACAAAATGCTAAAAGGGTAACAACGGCCCCAGAAAAACATACATCAAACAAATCAGAAGAGACCTGGGGTGGGGCGGGGGTTGGGGGGAGAATATGATCAGACTGGTGAATAGAACAGAGCCCACACTAGATTTTGGGTGTATTTTGCCTCCCAAAATTTTAAAGAAAGGAAAATGTATATACAAAAATAAGGGTAAATATGATGAATGATGGAATATTACTATACAGATGAAAATTTAAAAAGATTTTTAAACAGGAATTGGTAAGATGTTGGTTGAAAAAGGAAAGAAGAAAATTCAAAAAAAGATAGAAATAGAAAAAAAAGAAAATTAAAAAAAATTTAACTTTGAAATACTAAAGAATCATGGGGGAAAAGTCATGAGTTCCATATGCTGTACTCCTGTAGTGCTGGAGTTTTGCAGTTCTCTTTGATTGGTAAACTTGGTCTTGCCTGGATGTTCTTGCTGATCTTCTGGCGGAGGGGTCTGTCTCAGTGATTCTCCAATGTCTTTGCCTGAGGTGGAATTGCACTGTCCTTGCTGGCATCCAGGCTAAATAATCTGTTTGGGTTTGCTTTTGGTAGCTTTTGTTTCCTGAAAGCTTCCTGTACAGCTTTGGAGGACTAGAATGAAAATGTTGACCTCCCAACTCTGGCCCCAGAGATGCTGAAAACTCAGGGGCCCTCTCCTCAGTGAGTCCTCAGAGAAGAGCATTCAGTCATTCCTGTCTCCCTGGTCTCTGGTGGTGCTCTGTGCTCACCTAGCCTATCACCGAGCATTTCTGTCTGACGCACGGCCCCATTTGGAGTCTTCAAACCCAGCAGATTCCCGCAGTGTGCTCCCATGCCGCTTCTCCTGGTGGAGGATGGGTGGGTCTCCCTGGATCTGCCCCTGGTTGGGTCCCTGCTTGAAGAAATGTGGCCCGACTGTGCTGTGGATCATGGTTTATGGCAACCCTGAGCTTAGAGCCCCCTCCTCGGCTCCATCTTTGCAACCAGCTTCCCTGCTCTGATAACTGGGAGCTCTGCCACAATTCAGACACCCCTGGTCTTTCTGTGACCCCTGAGGGTTCTGAGACCACACAGTCCCAGTGAGGATTCCACCCCAGCCTCCCTCCTCAGCCACTGAAATGGCGTCTCTCCGTGGAGCCGACTTGTAAGAGTTGTGCTCCACTGCTGTCACTTGCTGGGAGCCAGCTGACGGAGGGTCCCATCCTTTTCCTGTCCTCCGTCCTCGCGCCCCACCTCTGCCATGGTCTGTTTTCCCAAATACTGTCTTGGATTCACTTTACACATCCTACCTTCCAGAAGTAGTCTCTTTCTGTTCATAGAATTGCTGCTATTATTTTCTTTGGTCTCTTGTTTGTAGGTGTTCAGAATAGTCTGATAACTTTAGCTGAATTCCTGGGACCAGACAAAATTTAGGTCTCCTACTCCTCTGCCATCTTGCTCCTCCTCCTTTCCTTGGCCATTTTGGGATATTGGCTTAAGGACCTGGGCTTGATTTCTTCCTGTTCAATTTCTCTCAAGATATTAAGGTGAACAGTTGGATTCTTGAAAAAGAACACAGTGGGGGCACCTGGGTGGCTTAGTGGGTTAAGCCTCTGCCTTTGGCTTAGGCCATGTTCTCAGGGTCCTGGGATTGAGCCCCACATTGGGCTCTCTGCTCAGAGGGGAACCTGTTCCCCCCAACCCCTCTCTGCCTACTTGTGATCTCTGTCTGTCAGATAAATAAATAAAATCTTAAAAAAAAAAAAAAGAAAAAAGAAAAAGCACACAGGCTGGGGTCATCTGGTTGCTCAGTCAGTAGAGCACACAACTCTTGATCTCTGGGTGGTGAGTTTGAGCCTCACACTGGATGTGGAGACTACTTCAAATAAAACCTAAATACCAAAGCAAAACATAAGCATTTGGGCTTTTATGCCTTTAGTTAGTGAAGCTGGGATGATTTCTTGTTGAAATTGGCAATGAAAAGCCACTTTTACTTAGCCATTTTTGCTTAAGTTTTTCTATTTTGCTGTTTCTTGGGTTTTAAGGGGCTTACTTTATTAATTTCCTCTGCGCACTAGAGACAAGTTTTTTTTTTTTTTTTAAGATTTTGTTTATTTATTTGACAGAGAGATCACAAGTAGGCAGAGAGGCAGGCAGAGGAGAGAGGAGGAGGCAGGCTCCCTGCCACGCAGAGAGCCCGATGCGGAACTCGATCCCAGGACCCTGAGATCATGACCTGAGCCGAAGGCAGCGGCTTAACCCACTGAGCCACCCAGGCACCCTAGAGACAAGTTTGCTAAGCTAAATTTAGACTACTAAAGAAACACCTCCTAACAAGTACTAAAATGTAGATATAATACAACTATGATTCAGATCAATAAGGATTATCCTATAAATTTGTATATACCTATCTTTGGTAAGGAAATTCAAAATAAAAATACCTGATATGATCATACTGCTTACACTATTGTTGGTAGGGCTAAATTTACAGGTAGGATGCCATTAAAAAATAAGGAAAACCGTAAAAGTTTGATGTAGCAGTCTGTGAAGTGCTCTAAGATACCAGAGAAATTGAATTTAAAGGAGGAAGAGTATATGGTAATACCCTCCAGGATATGAAGCGTGACTTACATCTTGAAAAATGTCTAGTAATTCCAAAGCCTAACAGAAAAAGGGAGCAGAGAATTTACTTGGAAATGTGGTAGTAAAGAATATAGTGATTATGATTTGGATGGCATTGTAGACACAGTCAGGTGGGTGGAGGGAAGGGAATATGTTACCACAGTGGACAGTTGGATTTGCCAAGAGTAATGAATAATGGGCCTACGCTTCAGTAATTCTAAATACATGGGTGGAAAACTTTCCCTTAATAAGATAGGTAAAATGTTCAATTGTGAGAAAATGTTTTGGGGGGGCTTACAAGCTCTAAGTAGAAATTAAGTCTAAATAATAGTTTATTGATTTATTTTGTTAGCTTGACTAAAGTATTTTCTTTTTCCCTTTCAGAAGAATGGTTGAGACCGGTGATGAGAAAAGATAAGCAGGTGTTAGTGCATTGGGGGTTTTACCCAGACAGGTAATGTAGACATGTCCTGAGATCTTCAAAGATTTTTTTTTTAGTGTAAGCCAGAATTACTTATGTATAGTTTCATATTCTCAATAGTGACAACTTTGTTTGCTTCAGTGTTTGATTTCACTTTTTTGAGTCTTACTGATTTTTCTTATTGAAGTTATAGAATTCAATTCAAAGTCCCAAGGCTTTATTTATCTTAATAAACTGATATGTTTGCTGCATTTGACAAAACATCCCTTCAATATATTTGCCTGCTAATCTAGATTTGTTTCCTTCAAGAAAGGAATTTGTCTCTCTAGTATTTTATGACTGTTTCATTTTGTTTCTTCAAAAAATCTTCATGCCATACTATTAAGAATGAATTATTTTATGTCTAAAAGAGAATTTTTCTACTTGGCAGAAATTTATTTCCCTATCGTTGTTATTACTTTGAGATAATCATAATTCATACTGTATTTCATTCTCTAAGTATAGATAAAGAGTATTACAAATATGAACTAGATGTTAGTGAAAATATTGGTACTTTTAAAATTGATAATATGCCTATGTAGGACACTTACAAATATGGGTAACCTGTGAATTTCATCTTTTTAAAACTACAGTGGAGCTGTGGGGAAGATTCTGACCATGTCAGATCAGTCTTCTTTCACCTAAACCCCTATCCACTTTTAGCCTCCTCATATTATTAGAAGCAAATCCCAAACATAACATTTTAATAATAAATAATTTCAGTGCAAATTTCTAAAAAACAACGCCTCTTTTGAAAAATAGTAAGGGTATGGGATGCCTGGGTGGCTCAGTGGGTTTAAGCCTCTGCCTTTGCTCAGGTCCCGATCTCAGGGTACAGGGATTGAGTCCCACATTGGGCTCTCTGCTTGGCAGGGAGCCTGCTTCCTCCTCTCTCTCTGCCTGCCTCCCTGCCTACTTGCGATCTCTGTCAAATAAATAAATAAAATCTTAAAAAAAAAATAGTAAGGATATTATCATTGTCAAATCTAAAAACAAAATTTCTTTATATCATCTAGCTAGTCAGTATTGTCATATAAGTGATGCATATGATAAATTTATAGATTGATATTTGTTGGAAGTAGAATTCAACAACATTTTGTGATTAATTGATTTCAGAGTCTAGGTTCTCTGTCTTCCCTACTCACCTGACCACATGCATTGTATTTTTTAAGAAACCAGGGTCTTTGTCCTGTAGAGTTTACCACAATGTGGGTTTTTCTTCTTCTTCTTTTTAAAAGATTTTATTTATTTATTTGACAGAGAGAGATTGCAAGTAGGCAGAGCAACAGGCAGAGAGAGAGGGAAACAGGCTCCCCACTAAGCAGAGAGCCTGATCCCAGGACACTGAGATCATGACCCAAGCCGAAGGCAGAGGCCCAACCCAATGAGGCACCCAAGCGCCTCTTCTTTTTTCTTTTCTTTCTTTTTTTTTTAATGACATCACTGTGGTATATTGGAATGTTTCTCCATTCTCTGTATTTCCTTTAAATTGGTAGTTGGATCTGGAGTTGCTCAGAGTCTATTTCAGTTTATGGAGGGTATATATGTGTTCGTCATCTAATGATGAACCATAATGTCTGGTTGTGTGCTCTTTTTAAGTTAGTCTATTTGAGTAGCTTTATTTTACTTGTAAAGATGTTTATTTATTTATTTCTCTATCTTTTGAAAGATTTTGTTTATTTGACACAGAGAGAGAGAGAGAGAGAGAGAGAGAGCATAAGCAGGCAGAGGGATGGGGAGAAGCAGGGTCCCTGCTGAGCAGAGAGCCCAATGTGGAGCTTGATCCCAGGACCCTGGGCTCATGATCTGAGCCAAAGGCGGACACTTAACCGGCTGCATGACTCAGGCACCCAAGGATTTACATTTTTTTAAAGATTTATTTATTTATATGACGAGAGAGAGAGAGAGAGAAAGCGTCAGGAGGAGGGACAGACGAGGATAATCTCAAGCAGACTCCACAGTGAGTGCAGAGCCTGACACGGGGCTAGAGTTTATAACCTGAAATCGTGACCTGAGCTGAAACCAACAGTTAGAGGCTTATCCAACTGGGCTGCCCAGGCATCCCTGTAAAGATTTTTTTTTAATTTTTAAAAATTAAAATTCAGTTAATTAACATATATTGGTTTACTGTTTTCTGAGGTAGAGTTCAGTGATTCATCAGTCTTACATAATATCCAGTACTCATTACATTACATGCCTTCATTAATGTCTATCACCCAGTTACCCCATGCCCCCAGGTCCCTCCTCTCCAGCAACCCTCAGTTTGTTCCTATGATTAAAAGTCTCTTATGGTTTGTCTTCCTCCCTGATTTTCTTGTTTTATTTTTTCTTCTCTTCCCCCATGATCCTCTGTTTCGTTTCTTAAATTCCACATATAAGTGAGATCATAGGATAATTGTCTTCCTCTGATTGAGTTATTTCATGTAGCATAATACCAATATATTTTTTAAAGAAGGAACTGTGTCTTTAGATCTGTTCAGAATTTTAAGATTATATGCACAGTTTTCATATAGGTTGAGTTAATTAGAATTGAATCAGCTTGCCGCTATTGGTAATTTTTTCATTTTTATTTTTTGTTTTGTTTTGTTTTAAAAGATTTTATTTATTTGTTTGACAGAGACACAGCAAGAGAGGGAACATAAGCTGGAGTTCTGGGAGAGGGAGAAGCAGGCTTCCTGCTAAGCAGGGAGCCCGATGCTGGGCTCGATCCCAGGACCCTGGGGTCATGACCCAAGCCAAAGGCAGACACTTAAGGACTGAGCCACCAGGCACCCCTATAATTGATTACTTTAAATGAACTAACAGATTTTAAAATAATATTTAAATGAGTGCTTTCTATAAAACATCTCTAGTCTTGAGGTGTCAATTAGTCTTTGGCACTATTTTTTTTTTTAATGTTACTTATTTATTTGACAGAGAGAGATAGATCACAAGTAGGCAGAGAGGTAGGCAGAGAAAGGGGGAGAAGCAGGCTCCCCCCTGAGCAGAGAGCCAGACATGGGGCTCGATCCCAGGACCCTGAGATCATGATCTGAGCCAAAGGCAGAGGCTTAACCCACTGAGCCACCCAGGTGCCTGAGTCCTTGGCACTATTAAGCAAACCTTTCAATATTATAGAAAGCCTTAAAGGAAATGAGTTTGCTCTTTGAAACATTTAGATGGAAACTCAAATTTATAATGACTAGCTTCGTAAGTATACAGTTGAAATAAATTTTAAAATAACACAGTAAAAACATGTTAGCCTGTTTGCTAAGCTTTTCTTTATGTTGCAGAAAAGATACAGGGGCTGGTTTAAGTCTTGTCTTTTCAAGGCCTGTTCACATTCTTTATTAACTATGTAGCAGTCCCCACACACCCTTCATCTATGAGGGATACATTTTAAAGACCCTCAGTGTATGCCTGAAACCATAGATAGTACTGAACCCTACGTACTATATTTTTTCCTATACGTACATATCTGTGATAAAATTTAATTTATTAGGCGCAGTAAGATGAACAGCAATAACTAATAATAAAATAGAACAGTTGCAACAGTATAGTTTAAGGGAAGTTATGGTGAATGTGGTCTGTCTCTTAAAATACTTTATTGTACTGTACTCACCCTTCTTGTGATGACGTGAGATGATGAAATGCCTGTGTGGTGATGAAGCGCAGTGAGTGGTGTGGGCACTGTGATGTTGCATTAGGCTTCTGCGGTCAGAAGGAGGACCATCGGCTTTCAACCACATTTGACCACGGGTAACTGTAGTGCAGAATGTGAAACCCGGGGTGAGGGGGAGTTTGGCCCTCACTTCTACCTCTGTGACATTTTTGTACTCAAGAATTTTAGACAATGTAAAGTTTTCAGTTGCTCGCTCACCATTGTTACCTTTACCTGGTACAATTTATAACTTAGCAAAGGATCTTTTTTTTCTCCAGCTCATGTTTTAAGTGTTCCTAGAAAATTTACCAAGTGTTATTAATAGACATATAGAGCTGTGCTTGTTCCAAATGCTTTTTTTAAAAAAATTAATTAATTTATTTATTTGACAGAGATCACAAGTAGGCAGAGAAGCAAGCAGAGAGAGAAGGAGGGGAAGCAGGCTCCCTGCTGAGCAGAGAGCCTGATGCGGGGCTTGATCCCAGGACCCTGAGATCATGACCTGAGCTGAAGGCAGAGGCCTTAACCCACTGAGCCACCCAGGAGCCCCTCTTCCAAATGCTTTTGAACTGACTTCTGAGTAGTGGCTGCAGGGAGCCAGTGCTTGTTACCATACTTGTATTTAACTTAGATATTCCTTGCTTCTACAATAATTTATTGGCCAGTATAGTAGCATTGACAGAGTAGGTAGGTAATGTCATGCTTACCTCAAAATTGTGGAGGAGCTAGGGGTGGGGGTGCAGAGAGAACCTTTGAGGAAAGAGGTGTGAATATATGAAGGGTGGGCCATATATAATATCTGGGTAGCAAAGAATCTCTATAAAGGGCTTGAAGTGGCCACTATGTGGCATTTTTTAAGAATGCTGTGAAGCTCATGTAGCTTGATTGAAACGTAAGTGAGGGGAGAGGATTACGAGGGGTCGGAGTGGCAGTCATAGTACTAGCTCGTGAGTCCTTGGCAATTCACTATAAGGATTCTGGCTCTTTGAGCGAGGTGGGAGTTGTTGGAAGGTTTTGAGTAATGATAATATAGACAGACTTGATCTTCTTTTATGTATTTATTTATTTATTTATTTAAAAAAGATTTTATTTATTTATTTGACAGACAGAGATCACAAGTAGGCAGAGAGGCAGGGAGAGAGAGGAGGAAGCCGGCTCCCTGCTGAGCAGAGAGCCTGATGCGGGACTCGATCCTAGGACCCTGGGATCATGACCTGAGCGGAAGGCAAGGCTTTAACCCCCTGAGCTACCCAGGCGCCCCGAGACTTGATTTTCAAAGGGATCACTTCAGGGGCGCCTGGGTGGCTCAGTCATTAAGTGTCTGCCTTCAGCTCAGGTCATGATTCCAGAGCCCTGAGATCAAACCCAGGATTGGGCTCCCTGCTCAGGTGGGAAGCCTGCTTCTCCCTCTGCCTGCTGCTCCCCCTGCTTGTGCTCGCTCCCTCTCATGTCTCTCTGTCAAATAAATAAAATCTTTAAAAACAAAACAAAGCAAACAAAAGGAACACTTTGGTTGCTTTGTGATAAATGGACTTGGACTTTGGGCATAAGTAGAAGGGTGAGAAGTAGATTCTGTGTATATTTTGAAGATGGAATGAGCTGTAGAAGGCATTAATGGTTGGATTGTAGGATGTGATTGAGAGTGAAGTCAGGGATGTCTCCAGAGATTTTGGCCAGAACAAATCCTCCATTTTTGGAAAGACGGAGTTGGCATTTACTGAGATGGGTATGATTGGCTAGGGTGTATTTTTGGGATAAGGATGGCATTGCTTGTTGAATTTTGAGTATGTTAGTTTTGAAAGTCTTTTTGAACATGTAAGGGGAAATATGGACTTGGCATTTGGATGCCTGAGTCCAGCATTCAAAGAAGAGGACAGATGAGTATATATTTGAAGCTGCATGAGATCAAGAGAATGAGTAGATAAGAGGATTCTTTGCAAACCAAACCTGGGGCCTTCTACTGTTGAAGAGGTTTGGGAGAAGAAGAGAAACTGGCTATGCATGCTGGGGAAAGGCTGGTGGCTAGAATAAACAGCAGATGATAGTGCTGTCTTGGAGGCCAAGTGAGGGAAATGCTCTGAGGAGAGAGCCATCTCCTCATTAAAATTCTGCACACTGAGGCTTGAACTTCAGACTTAACAGTGTCAGGATCACTATAGACCTCTACAGAAGAATTTACTTGTCAGAGTGGCAGAGACAAAAGTATGTGAGATACTGCTGTTTCTTGATCCTAAAAGTATTTTTAAAATATAGTCTTACCTTTTTATAAAAGGTCTTTTTAGTGAATGAATTTGGCTTCTAACCTGTTTTTTCTTTTTTTATTTCCTTTGCAGCTATGATACTTGGGTCCATAGTAATGATGTTGATGCGGAAATTGAAGATCCACCAATTCCAGAAAAGCCGTGGAAGGTGAGAAATCCTTTTTTAAAAAAATTTATTCTTATATAACATAGTAGTTTTTCTCAGCTTTTTTCCACAACAGTGCTTCAAGAAATACAGAATAAGGATCTTCTTTTCTTGTCATCCTTTTAAGCTGTCCATAACCACAGAGAACTCATTATCTAGGTCTTAGCAGCAATGTTTGCAGTGGAGTTTGAGGAGACCCCAGAGTCCGGTTACATTGTGGTTTAGGGTGGTTGAGAGAGGAGCAGGAGGGGTGCAGTGGAACATCGATGGTGTCACTGAGGAAGGCTGGAAGCCATGCCTGCCTACCTCTTATGATGAAACAGCCCTTGTTAGTCATTTGTATTACAGTGGTAAGAGTCCATGCGTCAACTCTGATTTTTCAACTTTTAACGTGGAAATAATTCTGAAAGTTGCTAGAACAAGATAAAACAAAGTGCGACTTTATACTCTTCTTCCAGCTTCCTCTGTTGTTAATAATTTCAGGATTTTATTCTTGAAACAAGATTAATACCTGATACAGAGCCTGTATTCCATTTGCACCAATTGTCCTAGTGGTGTAAGTTTGATATTAAGTCTCTTTCCTGATCAGGATCCATTTCAGGAGCACACACTGCATTTAGTTGTCAGATCTGTTTAGTCTACCTTAATGTGGAACTTTTTTTCTTCTGTGATTCTGGCATTTTTGAAAAGTATAGGTTAGATTTTTTTTTTTTTTTTTTAAAGATTTTACCCATTTATTTGACAGAGATCACAAGTAAGCAGAGAGGCAGGCAGAGGGAGAGGAGAAAGTAGGCTCTCCACAGAGCAGAGAGCCTAATGTTGATGTTTGTTTTAGAATGCTTTTTTTTTTTTTTAAGATTCCATTTATTTATTTGACAGAGAGAGATCACAAGTAGATGGAGAGGCAGGCAGAGAGAGAGAGAGGGAAGCAGGCTCCCTGCCGAGCAGAGAGCCCGATGCAGGACCCGATCCCAGGACCCTGAGATCATGACCTGAGCCGAAGGCAGCGGCTTAACCCACTGAGCCACCCAGGCGCCCCTAGAATGCCTTTTTTTTGGTAAAGGAATTTTTATTTAAAAGATTTTACTGATCTGTCAGAGAGCGAGCACAAGTGGGGAGCGGCAGACAGAGAGGGAGAGAGAAAAAGGCTCTCCGCAGAATAGGGAACCCAATGAGAGACTCGATCCCAGGATCCTGGGATCATGACCTGAACTGAAGGCAGATGCTTAACCTACTGAGTCCCTGAATGTCTTTGAATTTGAGTGTGCGTGAATATTTCCTAATTATTATATTTAAACTATGCCCTTTTGGCTGCAAAACTGCTTAAGTGATTTTGAGTAATTACTTCTCAGTATCTTATATCAGGAGGCATGTATTTCAATTTTCCCCATTATGGCTGATGTTTGTTAAGGTACAGTCTGCCTGGTTTTCCCATTGTAGCATTACCATTTTTCTCATTGAAATTAAAAATACCTTACAAAGAAATATTTTGAGATTATATGAATATCCTTTTCTTAATTAAATTTGTGTCCCAAAGTTTGCTCACCCATTAATAATTTCCTTCCTGACTGAATTAGTTATTACTAGTGGTTTCCTCACTCTATCCATTCTATCTGTAATTGACATTTTGCAGTGGGAATGAGCTTTCCTTTCTCCCTCTACATGTGCCTGTTGTATCTGTGTTTTGTGGTGTGGAGGAGTGACACAATCGCCATTCTTCTTTCTGATGAATTGTCCACTTTTGGCCAGTGGGAACTCCTTTAAGCTGTCTCCTGTGACCTTTTGGTATTACTTGATTCATTTTGCATACTTCCTATTTCTGGGACAAAGAGATGTTCCAAAATCTTTTTGTAATTCCATATCCTAGTTCTGGATTCAGTATTTCTGCAGGGAGCTCTCATCCTTTCCATGAGCAGTGGTAATTATACATAGTTTTTATTGACTGCTTTATGTAGTATACTGAGTATACTGATACTAAATTGAATCAAAATATTAGATGTGAGACCTGATTCACCCTATTTTGAATTCTGTGACCTTCAGAAAGACTTAGCTTCAAGCTTCAAATTTCATATGAGGAAAATGGAATTAACGAAAATTAGACTTTTTGGAAACCTTTTTATTTGGAAATAATTTCAAACTTAACTTGCAAGAATAAGAATAGTAGGTGGCACACCTTTATACCCTTTATCCAGATTTGCCTGTTTACATTTTACTCCCATTTTGATTTATCACTTATTCCATGTGTTTATGTATTTACAATTTTTATTCTTAACCTTTTGAGATAAAGATGTATATACTATGGTCTTTAGTCTTAAACATGTTTCTGTTTCCTAAGAATAAGGGAGTCTCGTTCATAAGCACTTTGCAGTTACCAACTTCAGTAAAATTTAACATTGACCCAATATGCTAACTTACTATCTGTATTCCAGTTTTGCCACAAGACCCAATAATGGTTTTCGTAGCATATTTTCTAGTATAGAATACCGTTGAATAGCAGCTGTTGTATTCAAATGTTCTGTCTCTTTAGTTTCCCTTAATCTGAAATGTTACCCAGTGCTTCCTTGCCTCTTTTGACATTTTTGAATTTGAAAGGGATGTTTTTCATTTGAAATTGTGATCTTTTTTCATGATTAAATCAGATTATGCATTCTAGTCAGAATATTGCATAAGTGATGTTGTGTCGTCCTCAGGGCGTCATAGTGGGAAGCATGTTATGTCCATCTGCTGCTTGTTGGTGATGCTGGTACCCAGTTATGGTGTGTTCTCTTGGCTCTACTATATAGTTCCTTTTCTTCCCACTTGCAATTTATAAGCAATCTGTAAGAGATTCTTTTAGGCCATACAGATATCCTGCTTCTCATCAAAATCCTCTATCCGTTGCCCAGATTTAGCATCCACTTGAAATTCTTGCCTGAACCAGTCTTTTCTTTGATGATTGCACAGTGATAATTTTCCATTCCAGTCTTGCCTCCACAATTACAAGTTGGCTTTCAGAGTTGTATAAGCAAGAGTCCTTCCTTTCCTCTCATTTAATTTTTTTATTCCTCTGTTAACCAATGTGGGTTTATGGAGTTCTAATTTTTCAGTGGCCAGTAACTTAATCCTTAATTATATTGGTGCTGAAATTGTTTCCTATTTGTCTATGCAGGGAAGGGTTGTCTAGTCCTAAATTCTAGTGTATGGCCTTTGAAAAATTCTGTTGGATAATAGGAATATGTAGGCTAGGTCTGTGGTTTCAATATCTATATCTATACAACATTCAGAGAACCCATCATTTTTTAAAATTCCTACTCAGAAACATTAACAAAAAAGCAAGAGAAGTTGCCATGTAAAGGGCTTAGAAGAATCCTGAATCTGACTCTCAATTTTTCACTCCCCAACTGTTGCTATCCCTGAAAGGTTTCCGCAGAGCACCTGCGTACTTGACAGGGTGAGGTGATAGGTCTGATGATCAGTCTGTGTAAATGTCCTTGTTCATCATTCCTTTGAATTTTGTTGAATGAGCAATGGACTAGGCCTGTGGCTTTGAGTGGCCTGTTGCTGTTGAATGTTTTTTCAGTGGTTTTCATCAGGATAAAGATGAAATGATTAGTGAAATAAGCCAAATGGAGAAGGATACATCCTGCATGATACTGCTTTTATATGGAATCTTTAAGGAAAACAAAAAAAGCCTAGAAATCAGTAGTGAAACGGTTGCCGGTGAGGAGGGCTAGGAGAAGTAAGAAGTTGGTAAAAAGGCACCAACTTGCAGTTGGGAGAATTGTCTGAAGATTTAATGTGAAACATGGTGATTAGAGTTGATGACACTGCATTGTATAATTGGAATTGGCTAAGAGAACAGAACTTAAATGTTCTCATACTTAAACAAGTTAAGTAGGTACGGTGATAGATGTGCCAGTTAACTAGATGGCAGGATCCTTTCTCAATATCAAATCATCATGATGTAGACTTTGAATATCTTAGAATTTTATTTTACAGTTATACCTAGATAAAGGTGAAATAAAAACGAATGATATGATTATCAAATTTAAGGGTCTTAGTTATTAAAACATCAGTCTTTGCAAAAACCAATGATGATTTCTTACTATATGCAGTAACATGGAATAAAAGTTAGAAATGGTTAAGTTGACATTTACAGGACTTTAATAGTCTCATGGTTGGGTTTTTAATATATATATATTTTTAGATTTTATTTATTTATTTGTTAGGGAGTGAGAGAGTACTTGCGTGCTCGAGAGCAAGTGACGGGGGGTGGGGAGGGGTTGGGATCAGGGCATGACAAGTAGACTCTGCACTGAGCTCCGGAGCCTGATGCAGGACTTGATTCAGGACCCCGAGATCATGACCTGAGCCGAAACCAAGAGTCTGAAGTTTAAGCAACTAAGCTATTCAGGTACCCTTACAGTGTCATGTTTTTAAACTTTTATGCAGTTGAGGCTTTAATTTGAGAATAATAAATCAGCTCCTTTAATTTTGAACAGTTTAAAAACTGCAATGGTTTGCTGTTATATATAGATACACATGATTGAATGTGGTTTTAGGTTCATGCGAAATGGATTTTGGACACTGATGTTTTCAATGAATGGATGAATGAGGAGGATTATGAGGTGGATGAGAACAGGAAGCCCGTGAGCTGTCGTCAGCGAATTTCTACCAAGAATGAAGAGGTATTTGGTTTGGCATCATTTTTCTCCACTTGATGTTTCTTCTTTCTGGGCTTCAATGTTGTCAGATCTTCACTAATAAGCTCTGACATACAGTCCAAGGTGTATCACTAGTGAGGTATATGGAAAAGTTACCAAATGGCCATATAGCCATCTCAGGGGCTGACATTCCCAAAGAAGGGGCCTGACGATCTTAGAGGGTCATCAGGATTTAAAATGGCATATGCAGTGTGGCATCAGTATAGATGATTTTGTTTTCCAGGTCTGATTTTAATTTTGTGAGCCAAATATTTATGGGGTAATTTAATTTAGTTGTCGGCTTTTCAAGGGAAAACTAATTTTGTCTTAATATTTTTTAATAGTTTTGTTACTATACACACAGTAGTTAGTACATTGTATAGGCCTCAACGGGAGAGTTCAGCCCTTTTTAAAGGTGGGATGATGTGGTATTTATTACTCTTTAATCCTTTAAGAAGCCCAACCACCAGAAGTTTTAACGTGGTTCCTGAGAAGCCACAGCCGGCAAAGGTAGGTGTGTCACCCAGAGGGAAAGGAGTCTGAGAAGAAGGCTTAGACGTGTTGGTGTTGGCTGGTGACTGTTTAGGAAAGATTCTTATTCCCTTTCACTGGGAACACATCAGGTTTTTGCTTTTTGCTTTGTATTGTAGTTCTTTGAAAAATTTCTGAGACAGAAATACTTTTAACTATTCACTTAGAATGTACCCTTCTTTTTTTTTTTTTTTTTTTTTAAGATTTTATTTATTTATTTGACAGACAAGATCATCACAAGTAGTCAGAGGTGGGGGGAAAGCAGGCTTCTGCTGAGCAGCGAGCCCCTTGGGCTTGATCCCGGGGCCCTGAGATCATGACCTGAGCCAAAGGCAGAGGCTTTAACCCACTGAGGCACCCAGGCACCCCATACCATTCTTTCTTATCTGTTTTCAGCCCTGAGACTTTTTAAACTAAAACTCTTTGGTACACAATGTGTGTTATTTATTTTTAAGAAAATTATTTTAAAACTGGGTCTTTTTCATAGCCTTTCATTTTTAATTGGTCCTTATTTGCTGTGGAATTGGACTTGAAGTTTATTTTTTATTCAGCATCCCTCCCCCATATGCTTACATATTTGCTTTCCCTTAGTGCAGTGCCAACCAATCTTTTTTGTCATTAGGCATATTCTAACTTCTCTATCACATTATTAAAGAGGCCTTTCCATAGCCATCTCTGTTCAGATTTAGATGGCTTTTGTATTATTCACTTATTTTTAGGACGATTCTATAAAAATGCATTTAATACCCCTTTTTAAAAGTTTAACTTCAGACTTACTGTACAGTGTGAACAGTTTAGATTTTCTTTAAAACTTCGTGTATAGCTGTAAGATGACTCATATTTCCAATTTTATGCTACCGAGCTTCTGAAAAAAAGAAACAGTTGTAAGGAGTCTGAGGGTACCAGAGATGATGAATGTTTAATTAATGTTTTAATCTCTGATTTTTTTTTATTTTGGCACCCCTGGTACAATACTTCGGAGCATTTTAGGTGTTAATTCTTTATTGTCTATTTTATTAAATCCCTAATTATCATCTACAGGTTGACTTTGATATTTCAGTGTGTATCCTACAACTACTGAACTTATTAGCTCTGCTAGTTTTTTGGCAGATTCCTTAGGGTTATCTTTATAAAAGATTATGCCATCTGCAAATAGGGATATTTGTGCTTCTATTAAGATTGACTTTTAAGTCATAAATTGCAATCCTGTTTAACATCTTTTGTGTCCTAAAGTTTTCTCCTGTCCCTTTTACTGATGTGTCAGGACTTGTTTCTGATGCACTTTCCCAAGCTCATTCAGTCATTATTGTATTTCAGTAATTAAATAGCATATATTTTGTATTTTCCAGTAGTTGTTGAAAATGCTTTTCCCATTTGGAAGCAGAAGGTGAATAGGAACGGTTTTTAGTTGTCTGTTTTGTAGCAGTTTGAATACCGGTGGGATGGTTCTGATATTTCCATTGGTGGTACGTCACATGGAAGGTCAGAGAATCTTGACTGCTGGTGGTCTGGGATGCTCTGGTATTATCTTTGTGAAGCTCATCTTTGGACAAGGGTTTGTAGAAACTGAGGAGTCAGAAAAGCTGGCTGATATTTATTTCCATTTACTTCTTCCTAGCCAGTCAGAAGTCCAGAGAGGAGAGATAGGAAAGCATCAGCTAATGCTCGAAAGAGGAAACATTCGCCTTCCCCTCCGCCTCCTACACCCGCAGAATCCCGGAAGAAGAGTGGAAAGAAGGGGTAAGTACTGCAGCATGATTCAGAGGCATTAAAACAAACTGCAGAGGGCATTCCAGATTTTTACATTTATACCAGAAGTTTCGCGGAAAGGAAGTTAGTTGTCTTACGTTGTCTTGGTAGATGTCTTTGCTCTGGTAGCTTGTCTTGTCAGATGTTATCTGTGACCCATCTTTTGTTGTATTTATCCTAAGGCACTGTGCAAAAATCTTTTTTAAGTAGATATGAATAGTGAAATAACCATAATAAATCTGGTTATATCCAGCACCACACATAGTTATGATTTTTTTCTTGTGATGAGATCTTCTAAGATCTGCTCTCCTAGCAAATTTCAAATGCACGATGCTGTGTTACCTGTAGGCACCATGTTGTATTACACCTCTAGGGTTTATTTATTTTATAACTGGAAGTTTACACCTTACACCAACTTTTCCGTTCTCCCCCAGTGCCTACCTTTGGCAGCCACCAGTGTGTTCCTGTGTCTGTGAATTTGTGTTTTTTGTTTTGTTTTCTTCTTTGGATTCCACATAAAAGAGATCATACATTTTTCTCTATTATTCCACCTAGCAAAATGGCCTCAAGGTCTATCTGTGTTGTCCCAAGTAGCAGAATTTCCTTCTTTTTTTATGGCTGAATAATATTCTGTCTCTCTCTCTCTCTCTCTCTCTCTCTCACACACACACACACACACACACACTTAACTCTGTGTTCCACATAAACATACTGTGATAACTAATCTGTATTTTAACTATATCCACTCCAATTCTGTGGTCAAATTCTGAGAGAAACTATTTTTTCTCTCTCTGTCCTAGCCATGGGAAGGGGATGAATCTTTGCCTTCTGGTTTGGAATTTTGGCTCCAGCTTAATGAGAGTGGAAACCATGTACAGAATCTTAAAACTGAAAGGGATCTTTGAAGTATCATAAGCATCTTTATTTTAAGAAATAGAGATTGAGGTTCAGAATAGGGAGGTAACTCTTGCAAGGTCACATAGAGATTTTTCCTTGGAGTCAAGATTCTAAGCTGGACTCTCAGCCTCCCGTGGCTATACCCTTCCAGCTGTGTTCCGTCATCTGCAGCAAGGTCTGAGGGTGGATGGATTATTTGGCCCTTTATCCTTCTTTTCTCTTCCGCTATTTTTCCTTCCCTTTTCTTACCTCCTTTCTGAGTTGGCCATCTGATATCCAGGCACCCTGAATCCAGTCTTTTCTCTAATTATGTGTTGAGCATTGTGGCTGGTAAGGAATTTAAGAAATTAAATTCACCATAGTTAGTGTCTCTTTCTCTGATTTTACCACCGGTCCCATTTGGGATCAGAATGACTTGTAGAAGAAATGAACCTGTCCTGTTGCATGTTTAGCAGAGTGCCTTGTTCAGGGCCTCACACTTGGGCATTAGTGACTCTTACTTGAGCGGGGATTCTAATTTCTGGTGAATAGGTTGTTGTAGGGATCAAGTGAGACTCAAGACCTGCCTTACAGTGTCTGGCCTGAAGTAGGTACTTAATAAATGGCAGGAATACTTAAACATTTATTATTTTATATTAAATAGATACTTAATTCCTGGCTTGCTTAGCTTGTCTTGCCCAGAATTTTTTTATAATTTAATTTCAAAGAGGTTAAGTTTAGTCTTAGAAAATGACAGATGCAAAATTTCTTCATTTCCTGCAACTGGAAATTTGTTAAATTTCTGGCTGTTGACTAGACTGTAGAGATTTACTTGTCATCTTCTCTCCTTTAGCTTCCTTTTATTGAATTTTTCCTATAGCCAGATTAGTGTTTTTTTATACCCAGAACATGCCTCGAATCATGTTATTTCTTTTTTTCTTTTTTTTTTTAATTTTTTAATTTTTTTTTTTTTAATTTATTTATTTGACACAGAGAGAGAGAGATCACAAGCAGGGAGAGAGGCAGGCAGAGAGAGAGAGAGAGAGAGAAGCAGGCTCCCTGCCAAGCAGAGAGCCCGATGCGGGGCTGGATCCCACGACCCTGAGATCATGACCTGAGCCAAAGGCAGAGGCTTAACCCACTGAGCCACCCAGGCGGCCCTAATTTTTAAAATTAACATATAATGTATTATTTGTCTCAGTGGTACAGGTCTATGATTCATCAGAATCATGTTATTTCTTTTTATGCTTTTTAAGAGAGAGGGGGAAGCAGGCTCCCTGCTGAGCAGGTTACCCTAGAATCATGTTATTTCTTGAAGGGTAGGATTATCTGAAGCATTGTGTACTGTGTACAAAAGCTGTTAGGGAAGTTAAAAAACTCTTAAGTTTTATAGATTATATTAATGAGCCAGTCATAGTCCTAAAAGGATGTGGTTATTTTGTCAAGTCAATGTATTATGGTAGAAAAAACCACAAAAATAGATTTTTCTTTAGTGATTAGTGAGAGTAACCTTCTTTCTTTTTTTTTTTTTTTTAGATTTTTTTAATTTATTAGACAGAGATCACAAGTAGGCAAGAGAGGCAGGCAGAGAGAGAGGAGGGGAAGCAGGCTAATACTAAGCAGAGAGCCTGATGTGGGGCTCAATACCAGGACCCTGGGATCATGACCTGAGCTGAAGGCCCAGGCTATAACCCACTGAGCCACCCAGGCGCCCAGATAGTAACCTTATTTCTTAAATCTATAATCTCAGTCTTACAGTTGATGTGCAGAAAATTCAGAGCTTCCAGATCTTTGTGAAGAAAGCCATACAACTTTTCCATGTGTTCCTGGGCCTGAGATCAGTGCACCTTTCTTCCCACGTAGGGGCTGAGATCCAGTGCCCAGACACTAGTGGCCTACAAACCAAGATGTGATGTCCGGGAGGCTCACAGTGATGGCACTTACCGCCTACTCTGAGTATAAAACACACGAAATTGGATTTCCTGAAATAGATATATGCGTATCCTTGAATTGATACGTCTCTCTTCTAATGAGCAGTCATTCAAATTTCCTGTTAAGTTTCCTTTAATGAAAAGACATTGACCTTTGTTTTCCTAACTCAGGTTTTATTGACCTTCCCTGCATTTTTCTTCCTTTTTTAGGTTTTTGTCTCCCTAACACCTTTAGGTTCACAGGCTTTTGAAAAATTGTTATGCAGTCTTTATTCAAAATTTTAAAAATATTTTTACCTGTGTACCTGGTTCTGACCTATGTCAGTATTTGGTCCATCATAGAAGAGAACTCTGCTTAATCACTCAGCAGCATGAGGACTCGGGCTGGCCCGCTATATATTTTTATCAGCTCTTTCTCTACTCCTCACTTATTTGCTTCCTGACTGTTCCTTCCCAGAACAGGTTATCTCTTTCCTTAAGCCTTTATTTACTCCTGTACTCATTATCCTGAAACATTGTCTACTTTTTGGTGAATTGTTTCCAATGTTTAGCTTAACTGTCACCTTTGATCATAAGTCTTATTTTCTTGGTGCTCTTTTTGTTTCTGGCACATCATATTGTATGAGATAGATGATAATTTCCATAATTCCTCAAGGTAAGGAGTCATTCCATTCTTGTTTGAACCCTAATCTGCTTTCTGGAATGTGTTAGTTTTTAAATTAAATGAAGGAAAGAGCAATGGCAATTTTTACACACAAACAAACAAAATTGGTACCATCCTAAGTGATTTTACTTTGCAGTTCTTAATATTAGGATGATATAAAAGAGCCAGGAAAATACAGTTGTACATATCTTTGTGAAAATTTCTTACATAAGCAATTGTTGATGTGAGATAAAATATGTGCCATATTTCCTTAGCAGATGTTCTTTTATTACATAATTTAAGCCCCCTTTAGGATGCTGTCTGCAATTTGTATAGTAGGATTTCTGGGCCAATTTCTTACTTCCAGTAACTTTTATTTTCCTTCTGGCTGTCTAGATGTAATTTGGGAATGTACATAACTTATTTGATTTCTATTTGTCTTTTAAAACAATTCTGAACATAGATTCTAACTATGAGGTGTCTGCTGTGAGTAGCTATAGTCACCTTATTTATATTTTTATATATTACATGCTCTAGCCAAGCTAGTCTTTATGGGAAGCGCAGAAGTCAGAAAGAGGAAGATGAGCAAGAAGATCTTACCAAGGACATGGAAGACCCAACACCGGTACCCAACATAGAGGAAGTGGTGCTTCCAAAAAATGGTTTGTATTCTTCTGCCTGGACTATGAGAGTATTAGATGTGATTTAATCACTCATAGCAATGCCATGGGATGAATCATTTCTTGCTCTGTGCCACTAGTTCCCAATTTTCAAAGTTGAAAATGTTTATGAAATTACCTCTTTCACAGTCTTTTTGTGTACTTTCGCTGCTTATTGAGAAAAACACTATGACCAAAAAGTTCTCTTATGGGTCTCCTTGCTGGGACAGATAGTTGAGCAGGTGATGCTTGATCTCAGGGTTGTGATTCAAGCCCCACAGTGGGCATAGAGCCTACTCAGAAAGAGAGAGAAAGGGAGGGAGAGAAGGAGGGAAAGAAAGAAACATTCTCTAAATTGAGCAGTGCTTTGAAATAAATGTTTTCTTTATTTTTTTTTAAGATCTTTATTTATTTATTTGACAGAAAAACACTGAGAGGGGGAACGGATGCTGGGGGAGTGGGAGAGGGAGAGGCAGGTTTCCTGCCGAGCAGGGAGCCTGATGTGGCGCTCAATCCCAGGACCCTAAGATCCTGACCTGAGCTGAAGGCAGATGCTTAACGACTGAGCCACCCAAGCACCCTTGAAATAAATGGTTTTTATTTATTTATTTATTTATTTATTTATTTATTTATTTTTAAAGATTTTATTTATTTATTTGAGAGAGAGACAGTGAGAGAGAACATGAGCGAGGAGAAGGTCAGAGGGGGAAGCAGACTCCCCATGGAGCTGGGAGCCCGATGTGGGACTCAGTCCCGGGACTCCAGGATCATGACCTGAGCCGAAGGCAGTTGTCCAACCAACTGAGCCACCCAGGCGCCCCGAAATAAATGGTTTTTAAATCCCAATAGAATCAATATACAGATGAGAAGGTGGTGTATTATCTGTGTACTTTTCAACCTATTTAAATCAGTTATTGGGAGGAGAATGTTAGACCCTTTTAACTATATTTGTGGATTTGTTTATTTTTTTCCCTGATTCCTGTGAATATTTTTTTCTTTATGTATTTTCTTCCTGTGCTTTGAAGTTCTGCTCTTTAAGGGCATATGCACTTAGGATCATCATGTCCTGATGAATTGACTCTTATGTCATGTGTGTCTACAGGCCACAGTAGTGCTTGTCTTGAAGGCCAAGTTTTTCTGATGATAATAAATCCTCATCACACCACACCCTTTTCTTTATTTCTAGGTTTTTTTTTTTTTTTTTTTTTTTTTAAGTCTTCACTGCACTGGACTCCGGTAGAGTAGTTTTGTTAAATTACACGAGCTTTGTTCCTACGTTAGATTTCTAACTTCCATTTCTCTTGCCTCCTGTTACTTTCACTTTGATTATGTAAAGCATGTCGATTTTAAATAGCATATTGTTGAGATTTGCGCCCCCCCCAAATACACATTTTTTTTGTTTTTAGTTGGAGTATGTGGTCCACTGAGGTATAACAGAACTATTAATGTGGTTGGGCTTAAGTCTGCCATTATGATTTTTTTTTTTCTGTTTGTACCTCTTGTATTTCCTCCCTTCTTTTGTTTTAATCCACTACTTTTGCTGTTCTATTCTGGCTTCTGTGTTTGCTTTTCTTCTTCTTCCTCTTTTTTTTTTTTAAGTTTTATTTATTTATTTGAGAGAGAAAGTGCCTGAGTCGGATTGAGGAAGGGCAGAGGGAGAGGGGGAAGCAGACTCTCTCCTGAGCAGGTAGCCGGACACAGGGCTCTATCTCAGGACCCCGGGATTATGATCTGAGCTGAAGGCAGATGCCTAATCAACTGACCCACCCAGGCGCCCTTGCTTTTCTCTTATTTTAGAACTTCTATGACTTCCTTTTTTATATAGCCTAGTTCTAATTGAGATATTCTTCACATAGCATAAAATTCACCAGTTAAAGTATATTTTAGTCACTCCAGTGGTTTTTTTTTTTTCAGTGTATTCATTATGTTGTACAATCACCACCTCTTAATTCTAGAACATTTCCATCCTCCTGTAAAGAAACCCCATACTTACTTGGGGTTAGTGTAGACTATCTCCTTCCTCCTGTATCCTGACAACCACTGGTCTGTGTTCTGTTATGTAGATTTTCATATTCTCTATTTGATTTTTACCTATTTTTTCTTAGTGGTTGCTGTAGGGATTACAATATACCTTTTTCAGGTGTTTTTTTTCTTTTTAAAGATTTATTTGTTTGTTTTAGAAGGTGAAAGTGAAAGTGTTGGGGGGGTGCAGAGGGCTAAGGAAGAGAGACTCTCCAGCAGACTCTGTGCTAAGTGCAGAGCCCAGTGGGTGTCTTGATCACAAGAGTCAGATGCTTAGCTGACTGAGCCACACAGTCACCTCTCTCTCTCTCTCTTTAAAGATTTTATTAAGTAATCTCTGTACCCAGTGTGGGGCTTGAACTTAAAACCCACGATCAAGAATCATATATTCTACTGACTGAGCCAGCCAAGTGCCTCCAGATATTTTTACTTACTTACTTACTTACTTACTTACTTATTTATTTATTTATTTATTTATTTATTTAAAGTTTATTTAAATAATCTCTATACCCAGTGTGGGACTCAAACTCTCACAATCCTGAGATCAGGAGTTGCATGCTCTTCCGACTGAGCCATCCAGGTGCCTCCCCAGATATTTATTTATTTATTTTTTAAAGATTTTATTTATTTATCAGAGAGAGAAAGGGAGAGAGAGCGAGCACAGGCAGACAGAATGGCAGGCAGAGGCAGAAGCAGGCTCCCTGCTGAGCAAGGAGCCCGATGTGGGACTCGATCCTAGGATGTTGGGATCATGACCTGAGCCGAAGGCAGCTGCTTAACCAACTGAGCCACGCAGGCGTCCCTCCCCAGATAATTTATTTTAAGTAAACGAGCTACGAAGGTGTTTGTAGTCCTGTAACAGATAACTAACTGAAAGGAAAAGCTTTAATAATGGATTTAATATAATTTGGATACAGGAATGGCTGAATTCATCAGTGGAGTAGAAAGTTTGGTTCAACTATAGATCCATGTTTGTTTATTAATATATTATGAATTTGACAGTACTGATTTGTGGGAAAAGACTAAACTGTTCTACAAATACTCTGGAAAGAAATTAGTTCTATTCTTTGTATCATAAATAAAAATTAAAGCTTCGGGTTGATTAAATTGTCAAATTAAATGTAAAACTAAACTTCCAAATACTAATGTACTTTAAGCAAGTGTTAACGTTGGGGGAATATTCCTTAGCCGTTTAATAGAGAATTAGAACTGTAAATTTGTATAAAGATTCTTACACCCTGGGGGCGCCTGTGTGGCTTGGTGGATTAGAGCCTCTGCCTTTGGCTCAGGTCATGATCTCAGGGTCCTGGGATTGAGCCCCATGTCAGGCTCTCTGCGTGGCAAGGCGGCATCCCCCTCTCTCTCTCTGTCTGCCTCTCTGCCTACTTGTGATCTCTGTTGAATAAATAAATAAAATCTTTAAAAAAAAAAAAAAAAAGATTCTTACACCCTGTAGAGTAAGGGACAGACTATTTTGTACTGGTAATTTTATCAAATTTTGGGGCCAATAAGTGTGTGAAAAGATGCTCAATCTTATTTAACCAATGATATATGTATTATTAAAGGAATATTTTTCATCCATTAGATTTTCAAAACTTAGAAAGCAAGTTTTGAGAAAGTACCTAGTCTCAAATGCTATCAATGGTAGTATAAATTGATAAAAGCACTTAACACAGTTTGGTTGTATTTGTTCAGTTTTAAAATGTGTACATTGAGTAGTAAATTTTAATGTCAGATCTCTCATTTTAAGTAAGTGAATGTGGATTACACTGCAGTAAAAAATTGCAAATAAAATAAGTTTCCATTAATATAGCAGTAGTTAACTTATGACCCACCTTTGGACACCGTGGATTTATTGGAAATGAAAGAGATTGGGCGCCTGGGTCACTCAGTTGGCTGAGCAACTGCCTTCCGCTCAGATCATGATCCTGGAGTCCCTGATGGATTCCTACATCGGGCTCCCTGCTCAGCAGGGGGTCTGCTTCTCCCTCTGACCCTCCCCCTTCATTCTCTCTCAAATAAATAAATAAAATCTTAAAAAAAATAAAAGATATAAATTAACTAAAAATATGTAGCATGGAAAGGTCATACAGGCCCACTATTGAATGAGAAAAATAGAGTGCTAAGGAAGAGCGCAGTATGGGTAACATTTCTATAAGATTTAAAACGCTCAAATATGTTTTGAAGTCTACATAGATATATAAAAGGTATTACTAATTCTCCCTCAATTTATTTAAGTGAATGGCACAAAAATTGGAATCAACAAGTGCACAGAAAATGTAATAAAAAATACTTTTGGGGAAAGGATTGAAAGGTTCTTTTTAGGTTTTGACCTACATATTTTTCTGTTGTGTACTTTTTGTCATGGAAAAATATCGGTGCTTAGGAAATTAATTAACAGAATGCAGTCTGTTAAAGTAAGTGTTAATCCTTCTCTGTTGGGCTTGGGTTTTCCATGTAGGTGAACACTGGATAATTGCGGATTTGCTGTGAGATTGCTGTAGTTTTCAGTCCTCTTTTATTCTATTTTCTTCTTTTAAAAAAGTAGAACTTTCCCACTAAAACATGATTATTTTTTTTCTTTCCAGTGAACCCAAAGAAAGACAGTGAAAACACACCTGTTAAAGGAGGAACTGTCGCAGATCTAGGTAAAAACCAAAGCAGTCTATACACTTCTGTGGGTTTTTTCTCTTGAAGATTCAGTTTCTTTGATAAATCTTTCTTTCCTGAGAGATGTTGCTTCCAATTGCTACCTTTTTGTCCAGCATAGATGTTGACCATGGCTCCTTCAGCACCATTGTCATTTCGTTGGCTGCCATACCAGGAAATATAATTTCCTGTGATCCATTTTTCCCATTCTTACTGATTTGATTTTACCTCTTCAGAACAAAAGTGTGCTGTCTCTTAAATGCTTTATTTTCTAAAGTATTTTTTCTAGCTTTCTAAATAGTGTAAGATGAGAATCACATCATCTGCTCAAACTATTTACAAGTCACAGAGTACATTTTCACAAGTGAGGCATAATCCATGGATGTGCTGTTGGGTAGACAAGAGGAGGATAGTTACTTGTTCCAGTTTAAGGAGATAGAGGTAGTTGTAAACGTCTTTGTTCTTGAGTGTTATATATGGAT
The DNA here is from genome assembly GCF_964662115.1 of Mustela nivalis. Classification (NCBI taxonomy): domain Eukaryota; kingdom Metazoa; phylum Chordata; class Mammalia; order Carnivora; family Mustelidae; genus Mustela; species Mustela nivalis. Next base: position 198,747,442 of record NC_139020.1, read on the forward strand.
CTCAGTTTCTTTCTTCACTTGAAAAGATCAAAGGAGGGGCACCTGGGTGGCTCAGTCAGTTAAGCGTCTGCCTTTGGCTCAGGTCATCATCCCGGGGTACTGGGATTGAGCTCCACTTTGGGCTCTGCTCAGCGGGAAGTCTTCTTCTCCCTCTTCCTCTGCTCCTCGCTCTTACTCTCTCCCTTGCTCGCTCGCTCTCAAATAAAATAGTTTTTTAAAAAAGTCAAAGGAGAATCTAGTGTTTTCAGTATGTATCAAATTTTTGACTTTAGGGAATTTTCCAGCTGGGAGGGGTAATGTGGAAAATGAGACTTCGGTTTCTCCATCTCCTCACTAAGTGAATTCTGTATTTCAGGCAAATTGCAGAGATTGTTCCCCCCCCCCCCCCGGGGTTTGTTTTTTTTTCCTTTAAAGATTTATTTATTTATTTTAGAAAGCACAAGTGTATGTGAGCTCGTGAGCTAGGGGATGTCCAGAGGGGGAGAGTATCCTTAAGCAGACTTCTGCTGAGTGCGGAGCCCTACTCAGGGCTCGATCCCAGGACCCGTGGATCCCAGATCGTGACCTGAGCCAAAATCAAGAGTCCGCCACTTAACTGACTGAGGCATCCAGGTGCCCCTTTTTCAGAGATTCTTGATGACAGCTGTGAGTAGGTAGTTAGGGGAGGGTTTGTTTTATTTTGTTTTTCATTTCACTGTACCCTCCTTTTTGAGGGTATAGCCTGTCATTTAACATTAGTGGATGACTCCATTTTTGATTATGTAAAAAAATAGAGAATTAGAGAATTGAGATTTGTCTTGATGACATTTTATTTAAGGAGGTGTTAGGTTGACAAAATAAATGAAAAAGAAATGCTGTCAATACATTGTTCCTCTTAATTGTCTTTAACATTATTAATAGGATATTAATAACTATTAGTAATTTCCATTTTCTTTTTTTTATATTGCCTGTTTCACAGCTGGTACTTAGCACTGAACCAAAGGCCAGGAAAACAAAACTAGCTGTATGCAGTCTTTTATATTTTCAGTAATGTAGTAGGGTAAATGATTGTTAAGACTTGATTATCTTCACTGAAACAGTTTGTTAAACAGAGTAATAGTTTATTTCTTAAATATATATCCTGAAAAGGAATCAATCTTTAGTTTTAAGGGAGCGGGTAGTTGTCTTTTTAGAAGCAGAGGTAAGTATTAGAGAATTTTTGTAATAGACTTTACCAGAGGAATCAAACTGAAGCCAGTTTTAAGCAATAGATAGAGGTGTCAGTTGGATTAAGACTGTGTGCTGGCTATAAGGGATCTTCCCTTTGTGTTTGTGAATGGTTTGAAGTCTGAACAGTAAGGATGTTATGGCCCAAGATGCTGCTTATCACAGCCGGAGTGCTAGAGTTTGTGGAATTTGAAACTTGTCCTGGCTTCTCATGCAGGGACCAGCTGGTTTTTCCATGTATCACTGAAGCATCTGGCTTTCTGCAATTGGTATAACCTGAACCATGCCAGGGGTAACTGATCCAACAACTGGAAATGCCTCTTCATAGAGTTGTTTATTGCTTTAACTTGTCCGTATTCTGCCTTATATGTCTTAGCTAAGTATACCCAATACTTCCTTCCTTTCTGTCTTGAGATCTCCGAAAGGTCAGGATCTAGGGGCTGCGGTGAGGCTGTGATTGCCTACATGTGAAAGGAGGAAAAGAACGTTTATTTTTACTGTTTAGCAATCCGTAAGCAGGATATCTGTCCCTCCTACTTTAGTATTATCAGAAGTCTATTTCCCTTGGGTACCAAGACTACCACAGGGACAGAAATCTGTCAGACTAAATTTAAATGGTATATATTTTGGCCAGGGAGAGATCAGTAGGTTGTGTTCCCACCATTTAGTGAGAAATTGTTTATCATGTGGTTCAGCAAGATCCAAAGGACAAGATGTTCATGTTTGACAATGTCATTTAGATCTGTTTGTTCATTTCCTAGAAAAAAAGTTGTTAGGGTGCAGAGCTGGGTGACCGTGATTTATTTACCACATTCACGCTGGCAGGTGTTTGTCTGACACATCAAGCAACAGCGCCATCTCTGTTTTGCATGAGTACCTGCCAGGTGTCATTCTCCATACATTCGCATTTCACTGTAAAACCATGTCAGCCCCTTGTCACTGATGAGGAGATGGAGCCTGGAGGGGTTCAGTAATGTTTCCAAGTGTACAGCTATTAAGCGACAGAGCACAGAGTTAGGTCCCGGGGTGTCTCACTTTCGTTCTTCTGCTTGTGTCCCTGCACTCTGCCCTTATGCTGTGCTCATTTCTCCTAGCCTTTATGGATGCTCATAGTGACCTTAGAGATCTGTGAAGGTGGCAGGTCCACCCCCATTTGCTGCCCTTTGACCAGGCTGCTTCCTGTCCGGAAAAGGCCTGCTTTGTCGTTCCCTTCTTTCTGTATTTGGAAGGATCCACCCATCCGGCCCCTCTCTAAAATACATTGATTTGTTTTCCTCTGGTACCATTTGATACCTGTTTGTGTATTTTCCTCTTCTCTCTCTTGCCACTTGTAACTGGAATGTAAACTCCAAGAAGTCGGGACCTTTCTTGTTCTTCCTTGGATCCTTAGCATTTGGACCGTGGCTGGCAAGTTTGAGTACTACCTGTTCATGTACTACTGATGTTTGTATATTCTCTAAAATAGAGGCTGGTGGACTTACCCTGGAAAGGGCCAGATAGTAAATGTTTTAGACATTGTGGGCCATGTGGTCTCTCTCTCAGTTGATTAACTTTGCCATTATAATGCACATGCAGCCGGCCTTCATATATAGACAATTATCCATTCCGGTATTTTTTGCTATGGAAATCAGCTGCCTTGTTTAAATTATACTTGGGTTTACTCCTGTGCTTTTGCAGGGCCAGCACAGGAGTGCTGTCCTAGAGTCCTCTGTCCTCAGAATATATTAACACTCTTACCAGGACTTTGTCTGTAGTGACTGATTTTCACAGCTTTTCTTTTCGTTTTTTCCTTCACTCGTTTCCTCTGAGATCCAAAATGTCATTACTTTGTTTCATCAAATCGCAGGAGGCAAGAGCCCTAATCAAGTCCTTTACCTTTTATTAGCAAGATCATGACTAAGATAGTAGCCCAAGTAGTAATTAATTACAAATTCCCTGTTGGAAATTTTTAATTATTAATGCTTTGAAGTTCTACTCACTTTGGTGCTTCTGTGTACAATTTCAGTTTACTGAATTACTAGAGGTGGGTTTGCTTTAGTAATGCTTTATTTCTTTCCTATTCTCTGTATGGAACAATTAAAGTTTTGAAAATTACCTTGGTTTTCAAGTAATCCAAAGAGCGGACCTGATTTTTAAATAAATCATGTATTTTGATTTTACAGATGAACAGGATGAAGAAACAGTCACAGCAGGAGGAAAGGTAATGATTTAGTTAGGCCTGGTGGAGAAGTAGCTATCTGAGGGTCCTCTGCATGGAGCAGGAAGAACACTGATTAGAAGTGTCCTTAGAAATGTTCAATTTTGAGGGCCCTTCTGATCTTTTTTTAACACACTCCTGAAATTTGTCTTTCTTGACTCTGAAAATTTTATTGAGAGGAAATTTCTGTGTTCTCATGAAGTGTTCCTCTTATGCTATCATTTCTGGTTCTGTCACCCACTGGTTGCAAGGTAATCAGAGCTCACTGCAGTGTTCCAAGTGTCTTCTGACAGGACAGGTTAAGCAGGGACCACGTTGATTGCCTTGACTTTCTCACTTCCATTTCTTTGGATGCATCTCGGCCCCCAGCCCTTGAGGATACTCATAACGTTTTTTGAGCCCTCACAGTCAGCAGCTTCCTGTTCCATCAGTCCTGTGGTAGAGACTAGCAATAATGATGTTGGAAAGTGTTGGATTTCAGGCTTTTTAGTAAATGGCCTGTTCATTCAAACTATCATATTTGACTGTGTTATTAGTTAAGTGTAACTGATCCCTAATCCCTCAAATAACAATCCCCTTGAAATAACTCTCTTACTTTGCTGAAAATGGGTAGTTCTTTTTTCATTGAATTAGAGAAATCCCCCAAATTGACACTTACTGTGTTTTTTTTTTTTTTATACATTCAAGGAATGAACCTGTTTATGATAGGATTTTCCTGAAAACTTTCGAGGAACTCATCTCCATAAAGCTCTTTAATGAAATTACTCTTACGATTCTTTTCTTTTAAGATTTTATTTTAGTTTTTAAAGATTTGTTTACTTTAGAGAGAGTGTTGCACAAGTAGGGGGAGGAGCAGAGGGAGAGAATCTTAGCAGACTCCCCACTGAGCGCAGATCCTCAGGACTCATGAGGTTATGACCTGAGATGAAACCAAGGGTCAGACTCTTAAGTGACTGAGCCACCCTAGTGCCTGGAAGATTTTTTTTTAGATTTTATTTTTAAGTAAGCTCTGTACCCCGTGTGGACCCGAACTCACAGCCCCAAGATCAAGAGTTGAACACTCTACTGACAGAGCCAGCCAGGAGTCCCTATGATTTTTTTCTTTAAAATTAGATTTCTTGGGGCACCTGGGTGGCTCAGTGGGTTTGGCCTCTGCCTTTGGTTTGGGTCGTGGTCTTAGGGTCCTGGGATCGAGTCCCAGGTTGGGCTCTCTGCTCTGCGGGGAGCCTGCTTCCCCCCTCTCAGCCTGTCTCTCTGCCTGCTTGTGATTTCTCTCTCTCTCTGTCAAATAAATAAATAAAATCTTTAAAATAAATAAATAAAATTAGACTTCTTTAGTTAAAGAGCTACTTAGCAACCATTAACAGATGTTATATTTGTAAAAAGATGTCATTGGTTAGTGTAAATACTGTTGTGTGGCAGTGGAAGGGACCAAAATAAGCCAGACAGTTGTGACCTGTAGGGTTATTTTTATGCCAGGGACAAGGAGTATCTTGAAACCAAGGCCAGGTCTGTTGTATAACTAAAACCAAAGCTGGTTAGAAAATAGTTACTCTAGGGGAGACTCTCTGTCAAATAAATAAATAAAATCTTAAGAAAAAAGAAGGACGCCTGGGTGCCTCAGTTGGTTAAGCAACTGCCTTCAGTTAGTTAAGCAATTGCCTTCAGCTCAGGTCATGATCCCTGAGTCCTGAGATCGAGTACCACATCAGGCTCCCAGCTCCATGGGGAGTCTGCATCTCCCTCTGACCTTTTCCCCTCTCATGCTCGCTCTCTCTCTCAAATAAATAAAATCTTAAAAGAGTTATTAAAAAAATAGTAAAAAAGAAAATAGTTACCAGTTAATAGCTGGTCCCATAATGTCATCCCGTGTGTTCCCTCACTCAGATAGTTAAATCATAGACTACTGGCTTTTGTTAATTCCAGTGGCAGTCTTTCCCTGGTTTTCCTTGAGTAAAGGAAATTTTTTATATTCTAACTGAGTTGGTGATATCTACTCCTTAAAAACTCATTAACCATGAGCATATTTTTTACTAGCTCCCCTGATTTGGGAAATAACATTTCTTACCTTTGTAATCAAAATTGTTTCAAAATCATTTAAGTAACAACCAGAGTTTCCTTGGGCCTTTCATACATTATGTTTTTTTCTGTATTCATTAATCTTAAGAAAATTATTGTCTTAAGTTTCTAGGCAGTAATACTAGATCCTCACTATAAATACTCAACACAGAACATTTTTGATTATTATTATTATTATTTTAAAGATTTTATTTATTTATTTGACAGACAGAGATCACAAGTAGGTAGAGAAGGAAGAAGAGAGAGAGAGAGGGAAGCAGGCTCCCCGCTGAGCAGAGAGCCCGATGTGGGACTCGATCCCAGGACCCTGAGATCATGACCTGAGCCGAAGGCAGCGGCTTAACCACTGAGCCACCCAGGGGCCCCCCATTTTCAATTATTTATTAATTATTTCATAAGAATAAAAACAGTAAAGCACCACAGATAAAAGAGCGATGGATATAATGGTATAACTGTAGAAGATTGAAAACATCTGAATGTCAGAAAACTTACTGCCTGTGGTTTTCTCTTGTTTTTATTTTTAAAGATTTTATTTATTTATTTGACGGAGAATGAGAGAGGGAACACAAGCAGGGTGAGTTGGAGGGGGAGAATGAGCAGGGAGCATGATGCGAGGCTTGATCCCAGAATCCTGGGATCATGACCTGAGCTGAAGGCAGATGCTTAACAACTGAGCCACCTAGGTGCCCCTTCCTGTAGCATTCTTGATAAAAATGTTTCATCAGAAGTTAATTATGAAGGATAAATAATTATAAGTAGAGATTGTTAGATATTGCATAAGTCATTTGTTCTGGAGTTTTGAAACATTTGAATGTCGTGGGGTACCCCCCCCCAAATGGGGGCAGGGATTAAAGGAAACTAAAAAGATGTGAGTATCATATAATGTGGATTCCTTGAACAGGTTCTGGTTTGGGGAGAAAAATGTATAAAGGACATTTCTGGGATTTCTTGGAACCATTTGAATATAAACTGTATTACATGATAGTATTTAAAAGGAATTGTTACTACTCTACATAAGAAGTGTTCTTGGGTTTTGAGCCAAAGCAATGATTTTTAAATTACTGTATTAGCCAGACCAGGTTTTTTGGTGGAATCATTTGTAAAACCTCCGTACATGTGATAAAAATGAGAACTGACTTTCAGTAGTGAAAATGGTTGAGAGTGTAGGCCCTCAGACTGGGTTTTCTGGAGTTACTCTTTTTTCAGCTTACTGGTTCTGCGCATCATTTTCTCATCCGTAAAAGAGGTGATAATACCTGCTGTTATTGTGAGGAATGAATGAGAAAAGGTGCACATAGCCACTAGCAGATACCTACTGATCAATCTTTGGGATGGGGGAAAGTGTGCCATTGCGCTTCATTAGAGTCCTTGAGTCACCTTCTTATAAATAACTTGAGAACGAGTAATTTAGATTTGTGACCCTAGGATTAGATAAAACTGGGCACATAAGAAGCAGGCTTCTGTGGGAAAAGGTTTGGGCCTTCTCCGAATTGATTACCTCATCTGAAAAAGGGAGGAGTCTGCTGAGTCATCTCGACATCTTATGAAGGTACTTTGAGAACTGTGAAAGGCTGCCTTTCATTGAAATTTGTTTTTCCGAGACTTGAAATTGGATCAGGTAGCTTCATTTTGTGCCATAATATGAGTAGTTGGAAAAAAATTTATGTCCTATGGTTCTCTGTTTCTCTAAACTCTGGGTTCTCTTCTGTAGGAAGATGAAGATCCTAGCAAAGGTGATCAGAGTCGCTCACTTGACCCTGGAGAAGATAATGTAACCGAGCAGACCAATCACATTATTATTCCTAGCTATGCGTCATGGTTTGATTATAACTGGTGAGTGAGCCGTGTACATGGGTGACTATGGTTCTTAGGAATGGGGGGACTTTCTTGCCTAAATCCCTGTATCAGTAATCAGTGTCAAATTGGATGAAGGGAAATCTTAAGAAAAGGGGGGAAGGTGAGGGCACCTGGGTGGCTCAGTCAGTCAAGTATCTGCCTTCTTCTCAGGTCCGGATCTCGGTCCTGGGATCGATTCCCACATCAGGCTCTCTGCTTGAAGGGAGTCAGCTTCTCCCTCTCCCTCTCCCTCTCTTTCTCTCTCTGTCAAATAAATAAATGAAATCTTAAAAAAAAATATAGCTGAAGGGAGATGGAAAGTGATTTTATTTTCACTTTGGAGTCTTTTCTTTAGAGTAGTTTAGGGATGGAAATGATGATGTGTTGTGCTTAGGGATTGTAAAATTTTTTCAGGTTAGACTAACTCATTTAGAATCAGTTACAATTCAGATTGGCAAATAGTTTATTATTTAATAATTTTAAAATATAGACATTCATTATGATTTTAAAATATTAGGGTCACCTCGTTGGCTCAGTTGGTGGAGCATGCGACTCTTGATCTCAGGTTGTAAGTTTGAGACCCTGAAAAAAACACACATTAAAGAAGTACATTTTAAAAAGACCTCCTCTCACTATCTAGTAATGGCTTTTTTTTTTTTTTTTAAGATTTTATTATTTATTTGACAGACAGAGATCACAAGTAGGCAGAGAAGCAGGCAGAGAGAGAGGAGGAAGTAGGCTCCCCACTGAGCAGAGAGCCTGACTCGGGGCTTGATCCCAGGACCCCCGGACCATGACCTGAGCCAAAGGCAGAGGCTTTAACCCACTGATCCACCCAGGTGCCCCTATGGCTTCATTTTAATAGGATTTTTTTTTTTTTAAATGAGTTCTGCATCCATTGTGGGGCTTGAACTCATAACCCTGAGATCAAGAGTCAGTTAGCTTTACTGACTGAGCCAGCCAAGCACCCCAGTAGGAAATATTTTTAACATTAAGATGCTTTTCATATATAAAAAGTTTAAGAATGGGGCAACTGGTTTAGTCTGTTAAGTGTCTGCCTTTGGCTCAGGTCATGATCTCAGGAGTCCTGGGATCAAGTTCTACGTTGGGCTCCCTTCGTATCAGGGAATCTGCTTCTGCCCCTCCCCCTGCTCCTTTTCTGTCTCTCTTTCTCTCTCTCTCAAATAGATGAGTAAAACATCTTTACAAAAAAACAGTTCAAGAAAACACCTTCCTTAGCATCTTCCCTGTCATTTACCACAACCATTTGGCATCACTGGAGTATTGTTATAATCCTATATATCTTATTTGGTGATTATTTTCAAAGTGTGACTATTTCATATCAGGCTGATTTTTATTTGGCTTTTTATTTTTATTTTATTTTATTATTTTTAAATTTAATTTTTTCAGTGTTTCAAGATTTATTTTATTATTATTTTTTAAAGATTTTATTTGTTTATTTGACAGACACAGGGAGAGAGGGAACTCAAGCAGGGGAATGGGAGAAGCAGACTTCACACCAAGCAGGGAGCCAGATTCGGGGCTCAATCCCAGGACCCAGGGATCTTGACCTGAGCTGAAGGCAGATGGTTAACGACTGTGCCATTCAGGCGCCCAGGCTTTTTATTTTTAAATATATGTACCAGAATATGCCCCACCAAATAGTTAGCTCCTTTAAGGTACTTTCATTGGAAAGTTGTACGCTTAACTCTAGTGATATTGCCCTTACTTGGAGTCTTGTGGTCTTATCTGAGCCGAAGACAGCCGCTTAACTGACTGAGCCATCCAGGCGCCCCGGTTTTTTTTTTTTTTTTTTTATTAACATATAATGTATTATTTGATTTAGGGGTAAACATTATTATTCTTTAAGGATAAGTGTGATCTTATCTATGTGTGTCTTTGTATATATATATGTCTTTATACATGCATTTAGACATACATATATTTAGAAATATACATGCATTAGACATAAAGATACACACACACACACACACACATATATCTTTAGAAGCCAATTTAAAGGAATAGGGTGGCTGATTCACTTGGAACTATACCTGACTTTTTTCCAAAAACCACAAAATATGACTCTAATATTGATACTTCTCTGCATGCCTTTAAGATCAACTCTGACTGGCATTCCTAATTGTTTTGAATAAATGGAACCTAGGACAGAATAAGTATATAGCTCCTTTTTGAAGGTGAGTCTTCATTACATTGACGATGTGATTTTTAAATTTGGAAGTGTCTCAGTTTTACTGTTGGTAATTGTAATTACATGTTCAGATTCAGAATTGTTTAAAAGGACACAATTGAGAAACTTGTGTTTTTTTTTCCTCTAAAACTAAAAAAAAAGGCAGTCATAATAGTATGTAACTTGGAGGGTTTTTATAGGTTACAGAAACACTCATTTGCATCATAACCATTGCATGTCACAAAGCTTACTCTTACGGATCGTGGAGGTGTAACTCACATCCCTATTTTATAAAGACAAGTACTGTGTCAGTGGAAGCGTTTTACCATTGCAGTGGACAGTTGGAATAACTTCAGTTTTCTGATTCTGAGCACCCCACTTCCTGACTCATTCTCAGAACCTCAGGAATCAGCTGCCAGCAATTCAGAAAAGAAAGTGCTTAGGGTTAAACATTCATGTGTGTTTTGTTCTTGGTGAATATAGAAATTGTGTTTTTTTGTGGGCTTCCTAACCTTTAACAATAAAACAGCAAGAGGCATGTTTGAACTATATAATTGCCTATAGCTGTTTTTATAGTAAAACTTGGAAAGTTGTTACACATAACTATATAGTACTAATTCATCTTAGAAATTATCTTCCTAGAAGTTTTCAGGTTAATTCATTGTATTTATAGTATTTGGCAATACAGATCCCGTTCAAACAGTTTAAATGTTCCCAAATGATGCAAGAATAAATGCCTTTTTTTTTAAGTAAATAAACTCTGTGTTTAAAAGGGTGATCGAAGTCAGGACTCTGAGATCAAGAGTCACGTGCTCAGGGCACCTGGGTGGCTCAGTGATTAAGCATCTGGCTTTGGCTCAGGTCATGAGCCCCAGGTCTTGAGATTGAGCCCTGCATTGGGCTGCCTGCTCAGCGGGAAACCTGCTTCTTCTTCTCTTGCTTCCCTTACTCGTGTTTTCTCTCTCACTGTCTCTCTCTCTCTTTCAAATAAATAAATAAAATCTTAAAAAAAAAAAAAAAGTCATATGTTCTACTGACTAAGCCAGCCAGACAATGCCTATAGTTACAGTCACAATTATTGATTTGTTCTTCCCTGCATAACCAGTTACTGCATATCTGGAAAGCCACTGAGAAACTATAAAGTATCATCTGTATCACTGTATTAGCGTCAAAACCTTTGTACTGTATACACAGTTGGGTCATTTGTATCGTGCATTAGACCTGATTTTTACCTGGTCTCTGTAGTGCTTATCACCTGTAACACTTTATAAAATTACCAGTGCCTTTATCTCACTATTAAAATTCAGTTCTATAATCTTTTTAAAGGCAGTAGATTACCAAAATCTTTAAAAAAAAATTCAGTTCAGCACAAACTCTTTGAGGGCTGGGCGAAAGGGTTCATTGATGTTAAGAGCCCAAGAAACTGTTGATGTAAATTCCATCGTCTTTCGGCTGGTCATTCGCTTCATCAGTTTGTTGCCATGCCAGCTGCTGTGATGTCTGGCCATTTCCAGTGAAGTCTGTATTTTGTTGCTCATCATCTACTTATGATGTGTTATATCAAGAACATAATGCAATACATAGCTTTCAATGTGTTGATAGAAGTTTTTGAGTTTGGGTGTGGGAATGGAAAAACTACAATTAAGTTTTGTGGGTAAGAAGGGGAAGGCTTTCTGCTGTTAATACATAGAACTTGTATGAGACAATTAAGTTCTTTCTTTTTTTTTTTTTTTAAAGCTTTTATTTATTTATTTGATAGAGGGAGGCACAGGAGAAAGGAAACACAAGCAGGGGGCGTGGGAGAGGGAGAAGCAGGGAGCCTGATGGGGCTTGATCCCAGTTCCCTGGGATCGTGACCTGAGCTGAAGGCAGACGCTTAATGACTGAGCCACCCAGGTGCCCCAAGATAATTAAGCTCTGAAAATAATGTTCAGTTTTTGGAATTAATCAATTTTACTTTGAAAATTAAACAAACTTAGTTCAAATTTCAAGATTTCATTTTTCCAAGAGGACTTTTTATTTTTAATTCCCCAGTATTCACGTGATTGAACGGCGTGCTCTTCCTGAGTTTTTCAATGGAAAAAACAAATCCAAGACACCAGAAATGTGAGTGAAATGTGAAGATGTAATCTTGATACTGTTACTTACTTTAGAATGGGGTCAGTGTCTAGAAAAATTGTTCATTTGAATGTATTGGGCAGGGGTTTTTAAAAGGATACTTCTGAGTTCATTTTTGCTAATGTGTAGAGGTCTGCAAATGTGTTATTCCGTCCAGAACAGTGTTCATATCTCAGCCACACAGAATTCCTTGTTGTAAAGGAAATTGTTCTAGATTTTTTTCTTTCATTTGCATCTTGAACCTACAACCTTGAACTACATGCATGTCAGCTCTTATAGCTAAAATTGAATTCGGTAACAGGCATTCACAAAATGGGTTCAGGTTTCTCCCAGACAGTTTCCACCTTGTATGTACCTGTGTGTAATAGATTGTTTGTGTGTGTGTGTGTGTAGTAAGCTAGGAGAAAGTGACATCTTTATCTTATTTTCCTGATGAATGACTAGTAATTCAAGGAATGCCTAATATGATGTCACAGCTGCCTATAAATCGATCTTAATTACATAAGCATTGTTGTGCTTTTACATTGGAAATACAAAAACATGGATGGAAGAATCTTGTTAGGAAGTATTTTTCCCTTTGCCTTGTGACCCTTAAATACATGTGTCTGGAAACCCTTCCCCCTAAAAATAAATCCACACCTATCATATTGTAAAATACTTTTCTGTATAGTATCTTTATAGCATTAATTCATTGTTTGTTATGCTTATGTGATTTCACAAATAGATGTCTCATGTTTCTATTGTTAGGGAGGGATAATTGTCCACATAAAACACCTGCTAGAATACAGATAATTAAATAATAAGTATTTTCTTGTAATAGATTGTCCATGATAGTTTGAGAGTTTAAGTTTAGATGTCAGAGATAATTCCTGCCTTTCCATGACAAAGCTGTAAGGTTTCATTTAAAACCACAATCAGAGTTGGCATAAGAAACCCTTTTAGTTAGACATGGTATATTCTTCTAGCTAACATGTTGATTGCCAGCATTTGTATAGATACTTACGGTTCTTGACAATCTTCTGTTTACAAGCACAGTTTAGCAGTTTAGTTTGCTTAAATTTAAACATTTTTACCTTTGGGTCTTTGTTTATCCACCTGTGCTTATACAAGACCTTTTTTGAGCAGACCTTTTGTGCTCTGATGTAGCTGCCCTTAACCTGCCAGATTTTTGTTTTGCTTTTGTGGCAAGAACTTTTGCTGGGTCTCTCGCATCTCAACAATCTTGTTTTAAATATTTTGTTGGAAAAAAATATATATATATATTTTGTTGTAGAAATGTTTGGGTATGTTGTGAAATTTACTGTGACTCAGAATTTCAGTTTTTCTTTTCGTTTTTTAATCTGTTTTTGTCTCAGCTTTGATTTTGGCCTCATGGATTTTAGTCCTCGTCTAGCTGGATATATAACCATTGTTGGAACCAGATTCACGTGTGGCTGTAAGAAGAATCTAGAAATAAGACACATCGTGTGTTAAGAGCATAGGTTCCAGAGTGCTAACTCCCCCTACCTGCCATGTTGAATTCTGGCGCCACACTTAACCAGTCTTGTGGTCTAGGACACATTCTTTAATCTGTGCTTAAGTTTGCTCATTGATAAATGAAATGAGCAAATGGAGAAGTTGTGAGATTTAAATGAGTTATGGTTGGATACACAGTAGTTAGGGAGACAGCCTAAGTAACCAGGTGTCATTTGCAAATTCTGCAGGGAACTAATGATTTATCCATATACCCCTGTGACCAGTTTTGTATTTATGTTAGTTCACATTATTACTACTGTTATTATTATTACTATTATTATTTTTAGTGTAAACTCTGTGCCGAGTGTGGGTCTCCAACTCATGTCCCTGAGATCAAGAGTCGCTTGCTCTACCAACTGAGCCAGCCATGTGCCCCTGTGTTACTTCATATTAACTTCATCAGATTTTACTACATTTTAGTTATTATTGTTAAATATTAGTAAATAGTTGTTTTGCATATTAAGGGTTCTTATCTTTGGTTACGTTCATGACTGTAAGTACACAATACTGCTGGTTGGAATGTTAACTTTTTGTTGGATTTGGTTGTGAGGAATGTGATGATTTTTGGCTCTGTGAGTTATTATTTCTGAAAGGATGTGTGTCTATCTTATGAATTTTGCCACTGCTTTTTAGATACTTGGCATATCGAAATTTTATGATTGACACATATCGCCTAAACCCCCAAGAATATTTAACCAGCACTGCTTGTCGGAGGAATTTGACTGGAGACGTGTGTGCTGTGATGAGGTAAAACGCCTGACTTTTTCTCAGACGCTTCACTTCAGGAGGTTACCAATGCCCTGCTGTTTAATGTTTGAGTGCTTACACTTGATGTTTTCTTTGTTAATAAAACACCTTAATCAAATGTCTTTTATTTAGGGGTTGAATGTATTTAATACCTTGGCGTTTTCTCCTCGTTTTAAGATTTTACAGTTGACATCTTTTATTTTATAATGAAATCCTAGAATGACCAGGGATTGAGAGTGAGTTGAGCAGGAGAGTGAATAAGCTCTGTCCACTAGATCTGTCTCTAAAGAAACACATCAAATGTGAATCTCCTTGCTTGAGTTTGGTCTGTGTATGAGTTCTTTCACTATGGACTTACATGAACATTTCCTCTCTTATTTCTGTGATTGAAATAATTGGGCTTTGTACTAGGTTTTGGGGTGCTATGCTGTCAACATCGAGTGTTTAGAAATTGTCCCTCAAATAACAAACCAGACTTGTCAGTTAACTTTGTGATGGTTCATAGCCTACGGAGAACATTTACTTGTTCTATTGTTCTTGTTTTTTTAATGAATTGTGATGACGAAGGAGACAGGGTACATTCTCTAGATTTTAACTTTCAGAACTTTGCTCTTCTAGGGTTCATGCCTTTTTAGAGCAGTGGGGGCTTGTTAATTACCAAGTGGATCCAGAAAGTCGACCCATGGCTATGGGACCTCCTCCTACTCCTCATTTTAATGTGTTAGCTGATACCCCCTCTGGGCTTGTGCCTCTACATCTTCGATCACCTCAGGTAACTTAATTATTACACTAATATTACTATAATTCACTATTAGTAATTATTATACTAATAGACTAATGTTAGGCAGCATCGTGACACTATACACTGATTGTGTGAAACTTTTTCCCCTTCCTAACATTTGGAAAGTGGACATCCATACACATATTCTTGAAAAGATTAGTATGTCAACCATATTTTATATAGCCTTAGGTTAGAATAACATGAGTTGAAGGTATAAATTATAATTCACATGAAATGGGAGAACATATTAAAGAAAACTTGTTACCTGTTTTCTCTGGGATTTAATAGAGATAAAAAATGTTGCCTATATAGTTAAGTTGAAATGTTGGAAGTATAGGGTGAAGGTGTGGGTATTTTTTTTTTTTTAATCTTCTTACGTGCCATTGTTAAACAGTGCTTTAAAAACTTCTATCCCCCTGACTTTGTGGAGGTTAATACAGCCATTTATCATTTTTCTGACTCGTAGGTCCCTGCTGCTCAGCAGATGTTAAATTTTCCTGAGAAGAACAAGGAAAAACCAATTGATTTGCAGAACTTTGGTCTTCGTACTGACATTTACTCTAAGAAAACCTTAGCAAAGGTAAGGACTTTTTTCTAGGCACAGCTGGACTGTAATCCAGCATGATCTCTTCTTGTCCTTCTAGGAAGTATTTTTTTTTAAGAAGGTGTGCATTTCACTTAACCTGCTGGCATTTTATAAAATAACAATCACTTATCTTACCATTTTTTTCTGTGTGGTTAGAATATAGGTATTTTAAAGTAACTGATTAATATGTTAAAACAAGGAAAAGTGGAGAATTTCAACATATTTGGAATCTATAGGAAGAATCAAATGTATATTGTATAATTGAAAAATATGCCTGAAATTAACTCATTGATGGTTTTAGCAACAGGCTAAACACAACAGAAGACAGTATTAGTGAGCTCAGACAGGAAGTAGATATATTGAAACTGAAGCATCAAGAGAAAAAGAAATTGGATGAGGGTGAGGGAGGGGGACAAAGGGAACAGAGCGCAAGGGACACATGAGCTACTGTAAAAAGAATTCATATTTATCATTAGAGACCTGTAGGAAGAGAAAGAATGAAGCAAAAGTGATATTTGAAGATTTAATGGCTAAACATTTTTTATTAAAAAAAGATATCACGGGGCACCTGGGTGGCTCAGTGGGTTGAGGCTCTGCTTTCGGCTCAGGTCATTGATCTCAGGATTCTGGGATTGAGCCCCGCATCAGGCTCTCTGCTCAGTGGGGAACCTGCTTCTCCCTATCTCTCTCTGCCTATTTGTGATCTCTCTCTCTCTCTCTCTCTGTGTGTGTGTCAAGTAAATAAATAAATAAATAGACAAACAAAATCTTCAAAAAAAAAGGTTATCAATTCATGAGTCTGAACAGATCCAGTTTGGATGCAGAGGAAACCACATTCAGGCCCATCACACTTAAACTTATCTTAAAAACTAACGTCTTAAAAACAGTCACTTTGTGGGGGGTCAGCAGGGTTGGAGAAGGACACATTAAATTCAAAGGAACAATCATGAAATTGATGTCTGACTTGTCAACAGAAATGACAGAAGCCAGAGGGGGACAATATAATAACATTTTAAAATGCTGAAGCCGAAATGTTTTAAATAACATTCATTTAAAAATTCTGCAGTTATGTTTGCAGTAAAGTACCTTTTAGGAGGGAAAGGGCAGCGACGACATCGAGAGGTATGGGAGGGCATCGCTAGCACACAGTGTAGGAAAACCAAGGGGAGTTTTTCAGGATGAGGGCCCCTGGTCCCTGATGGATGCATGTGACTAGGAAGGAAGCATTCCCAGGAAAAGAAGGAATGTGTGGTTAAATATAAAGGAATGTGGACTGTTGAAGCAGTGATTATTTTGGGGAGTTCATAACATGTAGAAATGACAAAAATGGCAGAAAAATGACCATTATATGAAGTTGAAATCCTGGTATCTTTTAGAAATGTGATCAAAATGCTGATTCACATTAAACTATGTAATACTTTGGCAAAGCATTTTGGAAAAGGCCTGGATCTATGTGGAAGAAGAATGAGTGCCAGAAGAGGTCAACACATATGTCAGTGAAAAGAGGTTTTCTCCTCATTTGTAGTCTAAGAAAATGGTAATAGACTTTTCAGACTAAGAATGATACGAACATATATTTAGGTTAACAACATGTGAATGTTAACGAGCAAACAGGGCTCAAGGCATAGGAAGGGAAAATGGAAGTATAGTGCATTATAGTTTCTTTACTAGACAATATGTGTAATGTATTTGAAGGTACACCGTAGCAAGTTAGACATGAGTATTGTGAATCATAGAGTATGTAAAGACCCATAACTAATAAGTTAATGATGGAGATAAAAACAGCAAGACCCCCAAAAAAGTTACTCCATAAAAGGGAAAGAAAGAGAAAGGCAGGGGATAGATGTGCTGGGTAGAATATGGCAAGATGGTAGGTGTACATATATGTCCACAGGGGTAGCCCTGACCTTATGTGTAAGTGGTTGTAATATTCTCATTAAGCAGCAGAAACTGTCACATTGCATTAAAAAAAAGTCAAGCATATATTGCCTACAAAAAACCCACTTGAAATATAAAAATAAAAGGATAAGAAAAGACATAACTTCCAAATACTAATCAGAAGAACAAGAGAGTCATTATGTTAATATTAGCAGATGTAGACATTAGGACAAGTTATTTTACCAGGATTAAACCATGGACATTTCATAATGATAAAAGCATTAATCAGAAGGACATAATTATCCTAAGTATGTGTAAAGTTAATTTAAAAAATTCAAAATATGTAAAGCAAAAGCTGATAGAATAGAAAGGAGCAATAGGCAAACATAAAATTATAGTTGGAAATTTCATTAACCCATTCTCAGTAATTGATAGAACAAGTAGGTTGAAAGTCAGTAAGAAAAGATTTAGACCAAGACTGAACCAAGATGACCTATTTGGTACGTAGAAAGCTCTATGCAAAATAACAGTAAAAACAAATTCCTTTTTTTTTTTTTTTTACGATTTTATTTATTTGAGAGAGCATGAGCTGGGGTTGGGGAAGAAGGGGCAAAAGGAGAGGGAAAAGCAGACTTGCTGCTGAGCAGAGCCCAATGTGGTGCTTGAGCCCAGGACCCTGAGATCATGACCTGAGCTGAAGGCAGACGGTTAACCAACTGAGCCACTCAGGAGTCCTGAAAACACCATTCTTTTAAAGTTCTTGGGGAATATTCTTCAAAGTATATTCAGTTCTGAGCCATAAAATGGGTCTCAGTTTTAAAGGAGTGATACTATAAAATGTGATTTATGATTTCATACATGTGATATAAATGTGGTTGGCTAACCACAACAAAATTAATCTAGAAACCAAAACCAGAAAAACCGTAGAAAGCGAATGAAATAAGGAGATGGTTATTTGAAAGGATGAATAAGTTTGACAAGCCTCTAACCCGAGTGATCAAGAAGAAAAGAGAAGACACAAATTACAGATCAGAAAAGGGAGGAGGGATTTTTTTTTTTTTTTTTTTTTTTTTTTTTTTTTTAGATTTTATTTATTTATTGGAGGGAGAGAATCTTAAGTTTTTCTCCACTGCCCAGCAGAGAGCCTGATGTGGGGCTCATTCCCACCCCCCTAAGATCATCATAACCCGAACTAAAATCAAGAGTCAGAGGCTTAATTGACTGAGCCACCCAGGTGCCCCCATGACATGTGTTCTTTGATGAATGCTGAGAGATTTGCAGACAGAAGAGGAAAGGACAGGGCACCTGGGTGGCTCCATCAGTTAGGTGTCTGTGTTTGGCTCAGGTCTTGATCCCGGGTCCTGGGAATGAGTTCTGCATCTGGCTCCCTGCTACATGGGGAACTTGCTTCTCCTTCTGCCTCTGCTTCTCTCTTTTTGTCTTTGTCTCATGAATAAATAAATAAAATCTTTAAAAAAGAGGAGGAAAGGGCACCAGTTAAAATGAGGTGGCTACAAACCAAGGAGTTTAAAGCAGCCACCAGAAAGCAGAAGAGGCATAGAATGAATTCTCTCCAAGAGCATCCAGAGAGAGTATGGCCCTACTAAGATTAAGACTTTTGTCTCAGTTGTATTGATTTTGGACTTCCAGCCTCCTGAGCTGTGAGAGAACGAATTTTCATTATTCTAGGACATCAGGTTTGTGATAATTTGATTACAGTAGCCACAGGAAATTAATGCACTTGGATAGCCTTGTGTCTGTTATATCTATATGTAGTGAAACACCTTTCTAAATATAAAACTCTAGGCCCAGATGATTCTCTTGATGCTTTAGTACCAAACATTTTTGGTAAAAATTTATTTATTTGTCAGAGCACAAGCAGGGGGAGTAGCAGGCAGAGGGTGGAGCAGACTCCCTGCTGAGCAGGGAACCGGCCGCAGGACTCAATACCAGGACCTTGGGATCATGACTTGAGCCAAAGGAAGAGATGCCCAGCCGACTGAGCCACCCAGACATCCCTGTACCAAACATTTAAGGAAGAAATAATACCAACCTATACAAACTCTGTCAGGAAATAAAAGTGGAGGAAACAGTATTATAGCTAAATATATATAAACACACCCAGTCACTGAGCTCCTAGCTATATAAATAAGATAAATTAGTTTTTTAAAGAATGGATATATAAAAAAATGTGCATGAATGTTCTTAGCAGCCTTATCAGGATAGCCAGAAACTGTAAACAGTGATTAATCAAGCATATAGTGGATAAATTGTGGTTTATTAAAACAATGTAATATTAACACAGAAATGAAGAATTGATCTCCTTCATGTAAAGAGTGGGGTTGAATGTCATTGACATAATATTAAGCCAGACCCACAAACTCATACTGAATGGTTTTACAAAGTTCATATCCAAGAAAAACTAACCTATGATTATAGAATTGGGAATAGTGTGTACTTCTGTGAGTTGCTCTCAACTTGAGGTTTAAAGGAGAGACCCCTTGGATGTTGATTTGAGTGGTAGTTACATTGTTACATGGGTGTATATGTGAAAAGATGTGGGTATTTTACTGTACATACATTCTACCCCAGTAAGTACAAAAGAAAAAATTTCTACAATTGTGCAGAAACCCCCACAGTCATCTCATGGGCCCTGTTGAGATAATGCACTCTTCCCAGAACCAGTTTTTATCAAGAGGAAAAACTATACCGTGTGGCTGGGAGGTGGAGAAATTCTCGCTCTGCATGTCCCCAGTAAATGCTGTCACATGTAGTTTGTATGGATCTTTCCTGTAGTCAGATTTGCCTTCTTTAGGATTTAGGGGAAGTGTTAATGAATTTTCGTCCTCTTGGAACTCCAAATCTGATTGATGGTCACTTCTGAGGTTGGTTCACTAAAAGATGAACATTGGTTATTAGAATCCTTAAGGAATCTGAACAGTGTTTTATGAATTACAGCTATATGCATTTTTTTTCCCTCTCACAGCGTCATGCATATGACTTGAATTCTACAAGGCTTCCGTTTCTCCTTATTCTCTAGTTAGAGGACTAGTTATTTTTAGTACATTTTTTTGCAAAAATTTCAGAATGATATGTATCGAATACCATGGAAATCTAGCAATTTAACTTTTACCTATAATATTTAGTGCAGTTACACAGAAAGGTTGAATCAAATAACTTGAGAAGCTTTATTATCACAATCAAGGAAATCACAGATCATAGATATATTTTCTCTTGATTTGTTAAATTCTAATCTCCCAAAGTAGAGTTTTCAGAGAAGGGATATATTAGAATGTATATTTTGAATTGGTAACATTTATAGGTGAAGGATAATGTCAGGTGTGCCACGCATCCTGTCCTCTGCCAGTCTATGAATGGAGCAGGGCCTTCCAACTCAAGAAGTATGAATCAATTGATAAATCTTAATTTTTATGTAACACAAAATTGTCTTTCTTCTCTTCCCATGTTCATGTGAATTGGCAGTTAAAGGGATTCTTATACAAAGAGTGATTTGAAATTTAAGGAATCACTTGGTAATTATTTTAATCAAGAGGTGATAAAATTGAGAATTTGAACTTGTTGCAGTTGGAATCAAGAATCCCTTAGAGTAATTCATATGTAGCATAATTTGTCTTTGAATCGTGGAAAAAGTGCTTCCTTCAAGTTATACCAAATATTTGTGTTATGGATAATTTCATAGCCAGCTCATGGTATGCATTAAAATATTGTAGCCTTTGTAGCTTCAAAAGGTATCTTTAAATATCAAAATGATAGAAGTAATATGTCTGAGTGGTCTATGAGTCCTTGACAGACAAGAAATCATTGAAATAGGTCTGCCTTTCTGCTGGAAGTTTAGGGTCCTTTAAGTGTTTTATTTATTATTTTATTTATTAAGTGTTTATTTGGTTGTTTGCATAAAATAGCTCCCTCTACATAGAAGGGACTCCTCCTGAGCTCCATATCAGCCTTTAGGAAACGAGTACCTAATTTCTGGTTTTGTTTCTTTAGAGTAAAGGTGCCAGTGCTGGAAGGGAATGGACTGAACAAGAGACCCTTCTGCTCCTGGAGGTAAGCACGTCAATAGCAGAGCCCCGTTAGCACACAGGAGATAGATGCTTAGTCTGTGTGACTCACATTTGAAATACACCTTCGGAATTAATCCTGAAGTTTTTTGAACCAGGTATCGAGTTTTAATAGAATTTTCTTGGGCCGTCGTCGAATATCGCACCTCACACCCTGAGGTGATATACTGGCTATCGGTAGGGAAGATCAAGCCTGGATACGTGTTTTTTTGGCACAGGTTGGGTTATTTTGTTTATTTTAAATCTTTGCCAACATGAAACAAATAACTAGAGTTTTGCAAAAGTAGTCTAGATTTCTAATTTTTCCTCCAAAATTGGAAGATGTGGTAATTCTGGCACCTCATTCCCATGGAGCAGTAGTTGGCTCACCTCGAGTAGCAGGTGTTCTTTGGAAGTAGAATGTTTCTTCAGATCCCAGTTTTCTTCAAACTTAGCCCACCTTGGTTATTGTCGATTTGTTCTCCAGTGCTTACATGCATTTGAGTCCACAACCTCTGTATTTCCCAGAATGATTCCAGAGAAGTAGATAAAGACATCTGTCCTTGAAAATACTATTTTGGGGGCGCCTGGGTGGCTCAGTGGGTTAAGCCGCTGCCTTCGGCTCGGGTCATGGTCTCAGGGTCCTGGGATCGAGTCCCGCATCGGGCTCTCTGCTCAGCAGGGAGCCTGCTTCCTCCTCTCTCTCTCTGCCTGCCTCTCTGCCTGCTTGTGATTTCTCTCTGTCAAATAAATAAATAAAATCTTAAAAAAAAAAAAAGAAAGAAAATACTATTTTGTTCTTGAAAGCAGAACACTAAACCAATGATAATTCAAGATATCTGCCATTCGACCTGTTGAATGCTTTTTGGATTTCTTCATGTCTTGGAGATTCTTGCAAATTCATATACAAGTAGATCTTAGCAATTATTTTTGCATTGAAGGTAAGAAATACAGACTATTGGGTTCCGTATTTATCAGCCATTTCTGAAGAAGGATCATTTATCTTGTCCTAGAACAATCATTGGGTAAAGTGAAGACTATGACACTACTTAGTATTTGTGGGTAAGATGTGCATGTGAAAGCTAAATTAGGACTCAGTGGGGAAGTTTACTGTTTAATCTCTTAGGAATGCTTTTGTCTACAAAGAACAGAAAATCTCACTTTCCCCACAAAGAACAGAAAATCTAATCTAGCAGCCTTATGTCCTTAAACCATAAGGATGTTGGTTTTTTTTGTTCAACTGGCTGTCTTCAGATTGGCAGTTCCAACTTTTTTTTCTCTCTTTAATGGTTTTATACTTATTTGAGAGAGAGAGTACGCGTTGTATGCACAAGTGGTGGGGAGGGGCAGAGGAGAGGGAGAAGTCAACTTTGGGCTGAGCAGAGAGCCCAGCTCGGGCTGTATCCCAGGACCCTAAGATCATGACCTGAGCCAAAGGTAGAGGCTTAACCCCCTGAGCCATCCAGGTGCCCCCCGCAACATTCTTTTCACTTTTCAAGTATATCATCAGGTTCCTAGCTTTTCTATTGTTTTTTTTGTTCCACCTTTAAGATGTCTATGTTCTGTCTCAGTGTGTCTCAGTGTTTCCTTTCGGTCACAGGAAGGCTGGTTTGTTCCCCAGCTTCATATTCCCACTCAAAATAGGAAGAAATAGGGGTACCTGGGTGGCTCAGTCCTTTTCCTTCAGCCCGCTATTATGCTTGGATGGTTGATTTTTAGTTCCCTCATGTACCTCACATTTCATAGTACAAACACTGAAACAAGTGGACTTTGATGTTTGGATTCATAAAATTAATAAATTTAAAGTGAATTTGGATTACTTTTGTGAGGATGTGGCACTGAAGACTAGATCGACTCTGAAGACAGTCCAGCGCCACTGTCTTGATTCATGCTGATGGTGGGCGGCTCACTCACTGCTGCTTTAGCACCAACCAGGCAGATGTTATTGTTACGAAAAGGCAGCGGTGTCTTATTGTTACTCGGAAAATTCTTTGCTCTCTGGGCCCCTCTGCAAGAGTGGTGCGCCATAGGTCTTTATCCCACACTGAGATATACTGGACCTGCTGACGGCTCATTGTTTTCTATCGCTTTAATTTGGTTTTTTGAATTTTTCCAACAGTTGTATTTTTAAGAAGTTCTAGTATTGCACTAGCAACTTCCTTTTCGGGACGCCTGGGTGGCTCAGTTGGTTAGGCGTCTGCATTTGACTCGGGTCATGATCCCAGGGTCCTGGGATCGGGTCCCACATCTAGGGAGCCTGCTTCTCCCTCTGCCTGCTGCCCCCTCTGATTGTGTGCTCGCTCTCTCTGTCTCTCTGACAAATAAATAAATAAATCTTTAAAAAAAACCAAAAACTCACAACTTCCTTTTCTTTTTTTACACCTTTCTGTTTTTCCTTATTTTCTCAAATCTCTCTCTGGATTAAAATTCAAAAGGATTTCTTTTTTTTGAGTTTTTACCACCATTTTAATGTATTCTCATCTACTCATTCATTATCACATTTAAGAATAGTGAATAGTTAAAAAAAAAAAAAGGAATAGTGAATAGTAAATATAGAGTGAGGACACAGTGGCTGGGTTGCTGTTTACCCTGAACATATCCAAGAAAACCCCAGTATCCTTACACAATAGTGCATTTTTTTCTCCTGCAGGTGGTACCTGTCCAGTGGTTGGTGTTTCTTTTAAACATGCAGTTGAATCAACAGGTGTTGTCTGTGCTTATACAGAGGCTCCCCAGCAGTATTGTTTACCACCAACACCTTCTAGTTCTATAGTTTATTTGTGGGTAATTAATAGCTTAAGAATATGAAGTAGATTTTTAATGGATTTATAACCAGAGCCAGTTAATTTCCTCCTAGTAAATACATAAATCTGGAAGATGCATTAAGGTCCCCCCCCCCAAGTCACACCATTTTATTAGACAAATATATCACACAGGCAGCATCCCAACTGCTTCAGATTATTCTTAGATCACCCGCTTTTATTTTAAAAACACTTTATTTGATATGGCTTCTCCTCAAAGCACAGTTCTTACGTGGAATACTGGGGGCTATTGTCTGTGGTTATGTTCAGGTCATTGTCTTATTACAGATTTTGGAGGCATAGTTTCAGTTTTGCAGCTAGCCAGTGTGGAATCTACACAGTGGATGAATAATTGCAGTTTGAAAAAGACCTTGCGGCACCTGGGCGGCTCAGTGGGTTAAAGTCTCTGCCTTCAGCTCAGGTCATGATCCCAGCGTCGTCCTGGTCCTGGGATTGAGCCCCTCATCAGACTCTCTGCTCAGCAGGGAGACTGTTTCCTCCTGCCTCTCTGCCTACTTGTAATCTCTGTCAAATAAATAAAAATAAAATCATTTAAAAAAAAAGAAAAAGAAAAAGACCTTGAATTGGTAGACATGAAGGCTAATAATAAGGCTGAATATTAGTTTTGGGGGGAAAATATACTGCATAAGATAATGATAATGGGGACTTGTCTGAGTAGATTTCATTTGTAAAACGTGTGAGGAATTCCATGTGTGTTACCTGAAAATGAGTCACCAGTTTAGGAAGCCACAAAAGGCTAACGTAGTCCTTCCTTCAGTTTGAAAACATGACTTCAATTTCCTGTTACATAATGCTGCCTTCAATGCCCAGGCTTGGGTCTTCTCTTTCTCCGCTTTATGCTTTTCTGGACACTGACTCTTGAATTTTGCATGTCAAAGGGTTTCTTAGCTCTATGCTGGAAAAAACTTCCTGGATTTTCTTATTTGACTTTAGCTGAGGAAGATAAAGGAAAACTTTTTTTTTTTTTTTTAAACTTGTTTGAAAAGACTATGGTAGAGTATCCTAAGAAAATCTGCCCATGATCAGAATCACAAGATAGCCCCAATTATATGTTTGTGGCCCCACAAACCCTAGGGAGAGAGATTAATTTTTCTTTTTTGTTACAATCTAGGTCTTTTTTTTTTTTTTTTTTTCCTTTCCCGAGTGATTCCTTCTAGAACTACCTGAGGTCACTGGCTATGCAGGGGAAACCCAGAATTAGCCTTATCTCTCAAGGGATCTAAGGAATAAGACCATTCGCTAGTGTGGGTTTTGAGGGGAGTCCTCTACCACTCCAGCGAGAAGGCAAGCCTGGAGCAGCGGTTGGAGCCCTGGGTTAAGAATTTACTTTACATAAACGCGGAAGGTACCATCTCCCAAGCTCATCTTGCAGTATAGATCAGCGAATCAGGCTCTAGACAGGATTTTTCAGCCTCCTGCAATCCACATTTGCGCTAGATAGGGGTTTTTTTTGTTTGTTTGCTTGCTTTTTTGTTTTTGTGGTGGGGGGCTCTTATGTGAACTGTACAGTGTTTACCAGCATCCGTGGCCTCTTCCCACTCAGTGCCAGTAGCACATCCCCAGAGATAATCACTGAATGTCCCCAAGGAGGCAGAATTGCCCCCCGGTTGAGAAAATCTAGGAATAGCAATTTTGATCAACAACCAAATACAATCTTTTTATCCAATTGATTCTGTGATTTTCTTCATAACATTCTGTCCCTCTCCCCCTTGGAGATTGCTTTTACTTTCGGGGGGAGGTGGTGGTGTTTCAACATTTTTCTCAGACAAATTATGAATTTTTTAATTGGAAATTTACATACTTTATAAATTTTAGTTCCAGTTTCTTAATTTCTAACAAAAAAGGCTTTGAGTTTGCGTGCAATTTTGTTGAACCTGTTACTCAGTTTAGAGAGAGTTGACATCTTAATTTTGAGACTGCTAATGGAGGAACATGGTATAGCTCTTTATTTAGGTCTTTAATTTCTCCAATGTGTTTCATGTTCTCCAGCATGTTGCTCTTACACATTCTTTATTATACTTATTCCTAGGTGTTTCATTTTTGTGATACTTTAAATACTTCTTTTCCAATTTAAAACTTTTCATTGAAATAAAATTGAGTTTTTCTATTCCACATCTGTCTTGTGACTTTGTTAAAACCTTTTAGTTTTGGTATTTTTTAATAGATTTCTTCGGATTTTCTTTATAAACAGTTGTGTGTATTAATGAAAGATGGTTACTCTTCCTTTTATGTATGTGTGCATTTTACTTATTTTTTTTTTCCTGATTGAGATTTAATATAATTGGGAGAGCCATCAGATCTACCTGTTATCTTGTGTACCATGTAATCATTTTCATTATTTTTTTAAAAACTCATCTAAAGAATAGTCACAGGCCTCTGATACTGACACATATTAGTTTCTGTTTACCTGACACTAAAGCTCCTTGCGTTTTTCTGTTGCAGGCCCTGGAGATGTACAAGGATGATTGGAACAAAGTGTCAGAGCACGTTGGAAGTCGTACTCAGGATGAATGCATCCTCCACTTTCTGAGGCTTCCTATTGAGGACCCTTACCTTGAGAATTCGGATGCTTCCCTGGGGCCCCTGGCTTACCAGCCTGTCCCTTTCAGTCAGTCAGGAAACCCAGTCATGAGCACTGTTGCTTTTTTGGCATCTGTGGTGGACCCTCGTGTGGCATCTGCTGCAGCAAAAGCAGCTTTGGGTATGGACTTCCGTGAACCACGTCGTCAACATAGTTGTTTCAGATCATGGTTTAGTACTTGACTTTGTATACATGTTGTCCTGATAACTGATTGCAGTTATCAGCTGCAATGTTCATTTCAGTTATACAACAGAAAATCAGACATTACCCCTTGATGTTATATTTAAAAGTATTGCAATTTTTAAATTTTATTTTTTTTTTTTTTTTAAGATTTATTTGAGAGAGAGTGCATGGACAAGACGGTTGGTTGCGGGGAGAGGGAGAAGGAGAAGCAGACTCCCCGTTGAGCTGGGATCCTGACCCAGGGCTTGATCCCAGGACTCTGAGATCTTGATGTGAGCCAAAAGCAGATGCCCAACCTGCTAAGCCACTCAGGTGCCCCTAATATATTAATAGTTCTAAAATTAAGAGCATTTATTAAGAATCGGAGAGGCAGGGGCTGTCTGGGTGGCTCAGTGAGTTAGGGCCTCTGTCTTCGGCTTGGGTCATGGTCCCAGGGTTCTGGGATGGAGCCCCGTGTCGGGTTCTCTGCTCAGTGGGAAGCCTGCTTCCCTTCCTCTCTCTCTAGCCTGCAGCGTTAGATTAAATTTGGCAGAAATTCTGATGTTACTGATGAAAATTTGGAAATCTCTATTTATACAGCAAGATACTGTGACATGTAAGTTAAAACACAGAATCATAGAATTCCGTTAGTCTACATGACCATCTCATCTGGTGTTCTTGTTTCACTAGGATAGATTAAGACTGAGTCCCCAGAAAGGTCACTGCGTGCAAGACCCTACCTAATGTGTTGGATTTCCTAGTAGTTTACATTAAAGCAAATATTTGTGCATAACCAAGTCACGCTATTCCATTTGTTTTCTTGAACAGAGGAGTTTTCTCGGGTCCGAGAGGAGGTACCACTAGAATTGGTCGAAGCTCATGTCAAGAAAGTACAAGAAGCGGCACGAGCCTCTGGGAAAGTGGATCCCACCTATGGCCTGGAGAGCAGCTGCATTGCAGGCACGGGACCTGACGAGCCAGAGAAGCTTGGTGAGTTATGGCTGTCCCCAAGGACAGGACTAATAAATGTATTTTCCTATTAGCTTGTTTAAACAATTGGGTTTGTTTGCTTATATTTTTATAATGTCTGTTTATATACTTTTTTATTTCTATTAGGGTGAGAACAATGATTAGTATCAACTTGTCACTTAAGATTAGTATATGATTTTTTTCTCTTATCCCTTCCTTTTATGGTGATAGAATTTAAAGGTTGTCTGAGAGCTGTTAATAAAATTAACATCACAGCTGTGAAGTATCTGATGCCAGGTTGGTTTTTTGTGTTTTTTTTTTTTTAAGATTTTATTTATTTATTTGACAGAGATCACAAGTAGGCAAAGAGGCAGGCAGAGAAAGAATGGGAAGCAGGCTCCCCACTGAGCAGAGAGCCTGATGTGGGGCTTGATCCCGGGACCTTGAGATCATGACAGCTGAAGGCAGAGGCTTAACCCACTGAGCCACCCATGTGCTCCAGTGATGCCAGGTTTTAAGATTTATTTTTTTTTAGTTAAGTAATCTCTACACCCAGCTGGGTCCCAAAATCAAGACCCTGAGATCAAGAGTCATACATTCCACCGACTGAGCCAGCCAGGTGCCCTGTGATGCCTGTTTTTAGATCTAGGTTTTGAGCATGTGAACATAAGAATTCTGAAAGGACTTTGTGATTATTTAAAATTTTTATGTTGCTGGCTAGGTTTAAATTTGTTGGTTTTTGTTTTCAGTTGAGGTAAAATTCATATAAAATTCTCTGTTTTAATCACTTACAAGTATACAGTCTAGTAGCTTCTAGTACATTCACAGTGTTGTGCATCCATCCCAGTATCTAACTCCAGAACACTTTGGTCACCCCAAAAGATAATTCCATACCAGTTAAGCAGGTGTTTCCTTCCCATTTCTTCTCTCCTCGGCCCTCGTAACCACTAATCTGCTTTCTGTCTCTATGGATTTGCCTGTTTTATACATTTCCTGTTAATATGATCATACAGTCTGTTGACTTCTTTCACTTAGCATAAGGTTTTCAAAGTTCATCCATTTGTAATATAAGATCACTACTTCATTCCTTTCTGTGCTGAGTAATATTCTTTCAGTGGATACACCACATTTTACTTATCCATTCATCAGTTCGCATATGTTTGTATCGTTTCCATTTTTTCACTATTTTGGATAATGCTGCTATGAACATTGAGGTACAGGATGTTTTGTGAATATAGGTTTTTTTTGATTCTCGGTACCTAGGAGTGGGATTACTGGATCAAATGGTAATTTTATGTTTAGCTTTTTGAGAAACTAGCCAGCTGTTTTCTGTAGTGGTTGTACCATTTTATGTTTTCACCAGCGACATATGAATGTTCTGACTTCTCCATGTCCTCACCAACACTTGTCCCCCCCCCCACCCCCGCTTTTAAAGGATACACAGCTGGAATATTTGTGAAGTGGTTTTCATTTGCATTCAATTTGGGGAGTATTGCCATCTCAGCAATGCAAAGTCTTTCATTCCTTGAACATAGGATGTTTTCCATTTACTTAGATCTTCTTTAACCACTGTTTTGAACTTTTTAGTCTTGCCTGTTGTGCTCTTGGCACCTGTTTTACATTTCCTTTAGTTAAATTTATTCCTTTGTATTTTATTCTTCTGAATGCTTTTGTAAGTGAAATTATTTTCCTAATCTTAAGGGGAAAGCATTTCATTATTAAGTATGATGTTAGCTATTGGATTTTCCTAGATTCCTTTTATCGAGTTTAGGGAAATATTCTCTATGCGTAATTTGTTGAATCTTTTTATCTGGAAAACATGGTGGAGTTCACCAGCTGCTTTTTCTGTATCAATTAAGATGACCATGTGTTGTTTTACTTTTTTCTTTAAATATGTTGTATTAATGATTCTTGCCTGTTGAACCTCTTTTGCAGTTCTGGGATCAATCCCACTTGATTGATCATGGGAATGTTCCACGGAATACTCTTCTTGGATTTAGTTCGCTTTTAGTATTTTGTTGAGGATTTTGCATCTGTATTCATAAGGGGCATTTGCTTAGTATTTTTCATTTTTTGTGGTAACTCTTATCTGGTTTGATATCAGGGTAGTACTTACCTCTAAGAATGAGTTAAGAATTGTTCTTGATTTTTTGAAGAGTTTTGAGAATTATTGATGCTCATTCTTCTTTAAATGTTTGCTGGAATTCATGTAGGAAGCCATTAAGTTCTGATTTTTTTTTCTTTAATGTTTTCTAGGGACTGATTTACCCTGTTTACTTGTTTTCTACTTAGGTTTATTTAGTCTATTTTGGTTTTCTATTTAGGTTTTGGGGTTTTCTATTTAGTCTTTTTAGGTTTTCTATTTTGGTAGTGTGCCTCTTTGTAGAAATTTGTCTATTTCATATACATTGTCTCATTTGTTGCCCCCCCCCCCCCCCACACACATACACACACCGAAATCATAACAACCAAAAGTGGAAACAACTCAAATGTCTATCAACTGATAAATGGATAAAGAGAATGTGGTTTTGCAGTGGAGTATTACTCAACCATAAAATGGAATGAAGTACTGACATAATGTGACCTCATGGATCATCGTTGAAAACATGGTCATGAACAGGCAGATTTATAGCGACAGAAAGTAGATTAATGTTTGCTTAGGGCTAGGAGAAACAGGCAAAGTGGGATGATAGCTAGCCTGTATGGGGTTTCTATTTGAGGTAATAGAAAGGTTTTAAAATTTACTGTGGTAATGATTGCACATATCTTGGAATATACTAAAATTCATTCAGTTGCACTATTTTAATGAGTCGATTGTGTGGTATGTGAATTATATCTAAGTAAAGCTATTTTTTAAAAAAGTTTATAATGGGGGTTGCCTGGGTGGCTCGGTTGGTTAAGCGTCTGCCTTTGGCTCAGGTCATGATCCCAGGGTCCTGGGATCCAACCCTGTATTGTATTATACTCCGTGCTCAGCGGAGCCTGCTTCTCCGTCTCCCTGTGCCTGCTGTTCTGCCTACTTGTGCTCTCTATCTCTCTGTCAAATAAATAAATAATTTTAAACAAAGTTTATAATGTCTTTTTACATTCCTTTTTATTTCTATTAGGTTGGTAGTAATGTCCCCATTTTCATTCCTGATTTTAGTAATTTGGTCCTTTTTTCCTCCCTTCATCAGTCTTAAAGACATCAATTTTACCAGCTTTTGATTTCAGTGATTCTTTCTGTTGTTTTTCTGTTCTCTATGTTATCGCCACTGTAATTAATCTTTATTCTTTCATTCTACTTGTTGGTTAAATCTGCCTTTTTTTTTTTTTAAAAGATTTACTTATCTTTAAAGATTTTACTTATTTGAGAGAGAGGGAGGGAGGGGCCAGAGGTAGGGCAAGGAGAAGGAAAGAATCTCAGTCAGACTCCATGCTGAGCATGGAGCCCACCATGGGGTGTGATTGAGATCATAACCTGATCTGAAATCAAGAGTTAGATGCTCAATGAGTTGAGCCACCCAAGTGCCCCTAAGTTTGCTCCACTTTTTAGTATTTCCTTGCTTTGGAAGATGGGATATTGATGGGATATTTCTTCTTTATTAATATTGACTTCTATTGCTGTATAAATTTCCCTCTCAGTGCTCCTTTTACTGCATTCTATAGGTTTAGACATATTTTTGTTTTCATTCTTCTCAAAGTATTTTGTAATCTCCCTTTCGGTTTCTTCTTTAACCCAGGGTTTTTGTTTGTTTTTTTGTTTATTTGGGTTTTTTTTTTAAAGATTTTATTTATTTGACAGAGATCACGAGTAGGCAGAGAGGCAGACAGAGAGAGAGGAGGAGATGTGGGGCTCGATCCCAGGACCCTGGGACCATGACCTGAGCCGAAAGCAGAGGCTTTAACCCACTGAGCTACCCAGGTGCCCCAACCCAGGGGTTGTTTTAAGAGTGTGTTGTTTATACACCAAATTAGTGAATTTTTTTAGATTTTCTTCCATTACCAATTTCTAATTTTATTCCATTGTATTCAGAAAAGACAATTTGTGTGGTTTCAATCTTTTAAATTTTATTGAGACTTTTTTTGTTGCATAATATATTGACCTAGTGAGTATTCCTTTTGCATTCTACTGTTGTTGAATGGCATCTTCTGTGTATGTTTGGTCTGGCTGGTTTATAGTGTTGTTCAAAGTGTCTGTTTTATCATTTTTCTAGTTGGTCTTCCCTTCATTGAAAATGATGTCTTGAAATTTCCAACTGTTGTTATTAAACTATCTATATTTCTTCCTTCAGTTCTGTCTGGTTTTGCTTTGTATATTTTGTTAGTTGTATACATATTTATAATTGTTGATCTTGCTCACGAATTGGCCCTTGTATCATTATATAACATCTTTCCTTTTTCTCTTTTATCTTTTTTTGCCTGTAAATCTATTCTGTTTGGTATTAACATACCACTCCAGCTCTCTTTTGGCTACTGTGTTTGCATGGAATATCTTCTTTCTCTTAATTTACTCTTCAATCTCTTTGTGTCTTTGGATCTCAGATAGGTGTCTTACAGACAACATATTGTTTGTTGGATTTTAGGATTTTGCAGAATTGGGTTGTACTTTTGGTTCTGCCCTGTACAGCTCTAGCACTTTCAAAAGCTATTTAACCTTCATTAGCTCTGAGTTCTCTCAGGTATGACATGAAAGTGATGGTTAGATACTTTCTCCAGTGTACTTCATAGTCATGCTAGTTTGTGATTTTGGACAGATGACATTTTGCTGCTAAGAAATTCTGATTACTTTAATTTATTACAAAGAGGAGTAAAATTTTAGGAACGTAGCTTCATAAGCAATACCTGGCTTCTCAAATGGCAAGTGTTCCTATATGCTAAAAGAAGCTAATTTTCACACCACAGGAAACTATTTCATACACGATTATCAGTAGTGTATTCCCACTACTGATTGTAGTAGTGGGAATATTTCTTTTCCCACTTTTCTTACATTGTTCATTACATTTCTTACATTGTTACATTGTTTTCTTACATTGTTCATTAATTTTTTTCTCTTCATTATGAAGCAATTTCTGATGAGTAACTCTAGCTAAAGGTTTCTTGCTGTCACCTCGCCTCATTCTATCTCTGTTTCAGTTGTGTACAGTTTACTAATTATGCTTCAACTGCAGTCATTTTTTATTTCTCTTTGATTTGTTCTTAGAATA
Source organism: Mustela nivalis (assembly GCF_964662115.1). Lineage (NCBI taxonomy): Eukaryota > Metazoa > Chordata > Mammalia > Carnivora > Mustelidae > Mustela > Mustela nivalis. The sequence goes on from NC_139020.1 coordinate 198,780,357, forward strand.
AAGCGTATGTAAAATAGAAAGTGAAACTGCCACGCAAGACTCCACAGATGGAGTGCTGCAAGACTCCACTCTGTTCTGAGTGGTCTGAGTAGATAGCACTGAGGTCTCTTCAAGCGTAAAATCTCATGGTCTCCCTGAGGTTGCATAGGTCCTATTCCTTTTGTTCCCTCTGCCTTCGTGAAAGTGTCAATCTAGGAGTCTCATTTTGCAGATATCTGGAAACAGATTTTCGGATCAAACCTCTTACTCTTAGCCCTTAGAGCAAATTTTTGGCATTTTTTTTTACTTGTTCTTAACAGAGTATCCATAGTATTTCTTGGTTTGAAAACTCACTTATTTTTCTGTCTTAGATGGATACCCATATTAGCAAGCCCAGCCATATCCCTCTTGCTTTTTACTGATTCTGCACCACCAGGCAGTGCCCAGCTCAGGCAGGGGAAGCGTGGACCTATTGAATGCCTGGGAAATGTCTTACTTTCCTCGACTTTTTGTGGTTTTGGTTCATTTGCAGCATCTTTTAGTTCCCTGTGGTCATGGAATTGAAAAGGGTTGGCACCACCTTCTTAGTGTGATTCAAAGAAGTTTCTGTACTTAGCAAAATCAGGGACAAGTTTCTATATGTGAATCTGTTTTTAAAATTTTGGTAGGTGATCCCATAGAGCATTAGGGGTTAAGAAACAGGTTGCAAACATAGCCATTTCTAATTTAACAAACCCAAAATCTAGCGACCTCAGTCTTTCTGGGGTCCTTTTTCTGATTGAGTAGTGAATGTGTGGTTTCCGCAGGGAGCAAAGCTTGGATCTGACTGCTGCAGGAAGCACTGGAGGCGGCAGGGGATGATTCTTTGAATGGCACAGAAAGTAAACTTCATTCATAGTAGCTGGAAATAGCCTATCAGAAAACCTCTCTGAAGTACAGTAGATACTCACTAGTTGCAACAACAGAATTTGGGCCCTTTTACCATTTAGTAAGTGTAAAGGAAAATACCAGTATAATATGAATATTTGGGAATGAGTTGTAAATAGAATTGTAACTTAATGCTGGCCTATGATAGTTAATGAATTTATGTCGGGCTGTGACTAACAGAATAAATTAGGAGACAGCAAATGGTTCTTGGGGTGGAATTGGCTCAGCAAAATTGTGTTGTGAAGGCAACAATGTACCTCCTTTCCTTCTGAGCCACATTCCAGATAGGGAGTTCACAGAAAGGAGGTACTGATTTTACATTTAAACTGACACTTGATATAACAAAACAGTGCCACTGATTTGAAATAGAATGATGCAGGATTTTCCTTATCAAGATACTGTTCTTGAATGGGGAGTTCACATACTTTTCTATTGTTAAACTTAATTTACTATGCTGTCCGTATTAACTTATATTTATTAACAGTGGTAAAATGACAATACAGGAAAAAATAAGTAAGTTTCCTTGTGAAATACAGGACTTCTCTTGGATTTCTCACATTGACCTTTCTAACTTTTCTTTTTCTTTTTTTTTTTTTAAGGTTTTATTTATTTATTTGACAGAGATCACAAGTAGGCAGAGAGGCAGGCAGAGAGAGGAGAAAGCAGGCTCCCTGCTGAGCAGAAAGCCCGATGTGGGGCTCGATCCCAGGACCCTGGGATCATGACCTGAGCCAAAGGCAGAGGCTTTAACCCACTGAGCCACCCAGGCGCCCCAGACCTTTCTAACTTTTCATTGTGGGTTTGGAATGTGGAGAGTGTTTGGTAAAATCTGGAACACCTCTTATTTTCATTTTAGGTGACTTCTAGGAATTCTTGAGGAAATGAGTGCTCCCTTCTCAGAAGGGGCTTGTCATTTCATCCTCTTTAACTCTACTCATTCAACAGTATCTACTGACTTCTCTAAATCTGCATGGTTTTTTGTTTCTGTTTGGCCAGAGACCATTCTGGGAATAGAAAAAATACTGATATTTGAGACCTTTTGCATTTAACTAAAAATATTATCAGATTTTATTTGCCCAGTTATAGGGGAAGGTGAGGGAAGTTAAGAAATGAAATGAAAAGAATTTTTTTTAATTTTTTATTTTTTATAAACATGTATTTTTATCCCCAGGGGTACAGGTCTGTGAATCGCCCGGTTTACACACTTCACAACACTCACCATAGCACATACCCTCCCCAGTGTCCATAACCCCACCCCCCTTCTCCCAACCCCCCTCCCCCCAACAACCCTCAGTTTGTTTTGTGAGATTAAGAGTCACTTATGATTTGTCTCCCTCCCAATCCCATCTTGTTTCAAAATGAAAAGAATTTTTAAACATTTTTCAGAAGTTGTTGGAAATCAGCATTTCTTTGTGACACATTATATAGGGGTTTTCTGACTGGTGCTTTGAGGGTTTTCTTTTTTTTTTTTTTTTAAGATTTTATTTATTTATTCGACAGACAGAGATCACAAGTAGGCAGAGAGGCAGGCAGAGAAAGATGGGGAAACAGGCTCCCTGCTCAGCAGAGAGCCCAACGTGGGGCTCGATCCCAGGACCCTGAGACATGACCTGAGCCGAAGGCAGGGGCTTAACCCACTGAGCCACCCAGATGCCCCTTGAGGGTTTTTTTTTTAATAATCCTTTGGAGGAAGTGGCATTTTTATTATAAAACCAAGGAAACTAAGTTTTATCAGATGATGTAGGCTTGTGAGAATCTGGTTTAAATTTTGAACCTAAATATCCAGTCCTAAAGCTCAGCCTCTTTTTATTGTCGCCTCGTGCCGGAAGTAACATGTGTAGGTATGTCTGTATTTTTCATTAATTGAACAAGGATCATTTAAGACCTTAGCTCCATTGTACTGTCCTGCCTTATATCCTATGGAAAATATAGTAGGAGGAGACCCAGGTCCTCTTGAAAATCTATAGGAGCTACATAAGGAGAGGCAAATGTACCAGGAAGAGCAGCTAGATGATTCATCTCTACGAGACCAAGTGCTTAGAAACCCACGCCAGAATTTAGTCAGAGTGAGTCAGTGTACAAGCCTGCACTGCATTGCATAAGCATTCTTGAATGGGAGGTCAGTACTGGACTTCTTTTTTTTTCCCCCCTTTTAACTCCTAGGGATAAATAAGACTATAAATGTGCTGTTACCATGTCATTTCATTGTGCTAGGGTACTGGTGACCAAAACATACCAAAATCCCTGCCTACAAGGATTGTATATTTTCAAGGTGGAAGATGAAATATGTGATACATAAAACTTCGATTGTGTAAATTAAATGTAAATATGTAGAAAGAGTATATTGGCTGGTAAGTGGTATGGTAAAAATTAAAGTAGGATTAGGAAGATAAGTGTGAGTGTATGGAATTGTAATTTTCGTAGTTCAAGGAATATGTTACCAAGAAAGTGACATTTGTGCAAAGGTGTGAAGGAGTCATCAGACATCTTAGGTCAGAGTGCTGTGGGCACTGGGAGCAACCACTGTACAGGTCCCTAGACAGGAGCTGCCTGGCATAGTTGAGGAATACCAAGGGGAGATCATGGACAAGTAGCTGGACCGCACATAGCGGCGGTTATGGGAGATGATGAGGGGCTTATGGGCTATAAGTTTTAATTTTTACTCTAGGTGAGTAAAAATTCGACCAGAAGAGTGTCAGGAGTACCTATATTTCTAAAACTCATTCTACTAGGATGAGAACATCACCTGTCTAGGAGTTATTAAATTGATTTATTTCTCAGAGAACTTATGTAATACATTGAAATATCAATTTTTTTTTACCATATCACATAAATACTTTTTTAAAAAGACTTATTTATTTATTTGATGGAGAGTGAGACAGCCACAGAGGAAACACAGGAGGGGGAGTGGGAGAGGGAGAAGCAGGCAGCCGGATGCAGGGCTCAATCCCAGAACCTGAGACGAAGGCAGATGCTTAACCACCCAGCTGGCCCTATTAAATACTTTAGTAATTTCTCTTTACTTGACCTGGAGTCTTGACAGAATAGCCTTCTGATAACCCGTTTACTTATAGTCAAACATACTGAAAATACTGAAAGGATAGCGCAGTGAGATTTTGTGGGCCTACCAGTTAGGTTCAACTTTGCTGTATCTATCTAGCAGTCTAAATGATTTTTATTTTGTTTTTGGTGAACTATTTCAAAATAAGTTGTAGACAGCATGAGTCTGCACCCTAAATAGTTCAGCATGTGTCATCTTATAGGAATAAGGACGTTCTCCTATATAATTAACACAATATAATGCATCTTAGTCCCTTTTGAGGCTGGCAGCCCTTCCTTTCCCAGGGAATTGGAATGTATGTGCATATTCAAGGGTCTGTTGAAGACTTATTTATTGTAGCCCCCATTTGTATTTCCTGATGTCAAGTATTGGTTTTATTTATTTAATTTTTTGCCTCTGAGTAGATTAACTGTATCTTAATTTTGGTTTAGAGAAATTTGAAAGATTGAGTTAATCGATGTTTGTTGCTTACAGTTGACTATATATACTCTAGGGCTATTGAATCACAAGTAGAACGTTCAGAGAAAATTCTTTTATGTCAGTGAGTGGATTGTCCACTGAGCTCTGTAACATCCTGTGGAATATGGGGCTGCAAAGAGTGTATCTTGAGCCATTGGCCCCCCTCTGTGTAGAAGAGCCCAATTAATCACTTCTAGTTTTTAGGAAAGTTAAAAACTAGTCTCTGGTCCATCAGGAGATTAAGAGCATCCTGACAATAATGTCGAAAGGGTCACTTTCTAGGAACAGGAAACCCAGAAGTGACTGTTCTAGTTCTTGCCTCAAGATACTAGTCATCGCTTATAAATAGCCTCATTCTTCTCATCACGAGGATTTCCATAACATTTTAAAAATCAGGCACTTTTAGAACACCATGTGTGAAAATATGCTAGGCTGGTGAAGCTAAGCAAACAGTGAACAGTATTTGATTATGGGACTTCCATCATGTAGAGTGGCTTCTCTGTCCTCTTTGTCAATATTCTGTTTGAAGGGCTCTTCTAAATATCAAGAGGCAGAGAAGGATAGAGACACTTTTCTTAGCAGCTTATAATTGGACGTTTAACCTCTAAGGACTAGCTAATGCTGGCTGGGATTTAAGTGACTTGGCTAAAGACCCATATTTATTAAATGGCAGGATACATATTTTTAGGAAGAAATTGGCTTCCATTATATAATGTAATTATATAATGCCTTTGGGGACTTTTATCAAATTAGGCCTTTTGTTTACTTGATGGAGATTTCTTGCTATAGGCTACTATGTAGGACATAAGTAATACTCTCTCTTCGGGGCATCTGGGTGGCTCAGTCTTGGTAGAGCATCCAACTCTTGATTTCAGCTCAGGTCATGATCCCAGGGTCTGAGATGGAGCTCTTTGGTCAGCAGGGAGTCTGCTTTTTTCCTTTCCTACTCCACACCTCACTACACACACTCTCCCAAAGAAACAAATAAGTCTTAAAAACAACAACAACAACAATACTCTATTAATTGGGACTGTTTTTTGTGATGGGCTACATGTGTGTAGAAAAATAATCCAGTGTTCAAGGATTAGGGCCATAGTAAAGCATAGATATACATAATATTAATTGTTCAAGGAGGACTGTAAGAGTTAGCACGAAGAGACATGTAAGTTTAGCCTGAGGAAGACTTCACAAAGAAAGGATTTGAACTGAACAATGGGAAGGAGGTTTAGGATGTCAGTGAGCCAGGCTGGAGGAAGGATTCGGTTGTGCAGAGCAATGTGAATAAAGGCACAGAGATGGTAACAGAGGGTGGGACATAAACTGGCTTAGCTGCAACCCAGGGTTCAGATAAGGACAGTGAGAGATCAGATGCTCAGCTAGATGGGAGCAGAGTCACAGCGGATGGTGCAGGCTGGAACTGTATACTGGTAGTTCTACGGAGTACTGATCTACTACAGGGAATGACATGGTCTGTTTCCCAGAAGTGTTGAGTGAGTTCCTACCATAGGCTTTACTCTGTTCCTTGACAAGACACAAATTATTGGACTAGCAGTTCTCAAACTTTTTTGGTCTCAAGCCTTCTTTATGCCCTTTAAAAATAATAAGGAACCCAAAATGCTTTAATTTATTTGAATTATATCCATTGATATTAACTGTATCTGAAATTAAAACAGAAACTTTGAAACCAAAACAGTACACAGGTGCACGTTCCTGTAGCTGACTTCACTGTGCGTCATGCAGCTTCTGGAAAGCCATGCTCCACTCTTAGTAGAGGAGAGTGGAAAGGCAAATAACATCTTTGTGTTGTTATAAAAATAGTTTTGACCTTGGGGACCTTTCTGCCATGGTTGGTGGGGGGGTGGTACCTGGACCACACTCTGAATTGCTGATTTAAACATTTGTCCTTGAAGAATATTCAGTTAGGGTGGGGAGACATTATAAGTAGGTAGGTAGGAAAGGGAGGCAGAAAAAAAGGAAGGGAGGGAGGGAGGTGAAAGACAAAAGACAAATATAGATAGAGGCCCAAGTGAAGGAAACAGTTATGTTTGGGTCATTTAGGGAAGACTTCAGAGAGGCAGTAACTTTTAAACAATAAAGAAAGAGGAAAAAAGGATGAGAGTGTGTGGCATATTCTGGAAATAATACCACGAAGTACTGTGACCAAGTGCAGCCGAACAGATGTGTGTGGAGGGGGTGATTTTGAAGGGCTTTTACCTTGTAGAAATCAAGAAGTCACCAGGAAGAAGAAATAACAGGATTCAGTCTGTTTTAGGAAGTACCTGCAGACAGTTTACAGATGACGGGCAGGAAATGGAAGAGTTGCCACCAAATAATCATAGTTCTTTTCCAGAAGCATCATTACTTATTTGTAACTCCACTTTTTTATTTTTGCAAGCATTTCGTTCTCTCCTCCAAGTTGCCTTTCCTGGTTCTTTCAGCTCTTAGGGGCTGGTTCCTAGATCTCCTCATTCTCCTTTTGCTGGCAGTATTATCACTGGACTAAAAAGCACTTGGTTGCCAAAGCTAGGAGAAAGGTGTGGTGCCCGTGGAGGACAGTGTTCTGGCCTGGTGGGTGGAAGGAGATAGAAGCTCAGCTCTCCAAGGATGAAAGAGACATGCAGCTAAAGGAGGTTAGGGGGTACTGGGCAAACGTGGAGGCGGAGGCCTGGACTCAGTTGGGGGATCAGTATTGCAACTGTGGTGGGAGACAGAGCAAGAAATAGAGTGGAATCAGACTGGTATTACCATTTCCTGAATCTGGTCTCTGAAGATACTGTTATCTTGTGGCTGCCAGCTAATTGGCCTCTCAGCCTTGGTTGAGTTTCGTTCAAACATCCAGCAGGTGTATAGATAGTCTCCTATTGCTGCATAGTCCGTTATCACAAAGCTGGTGGCTTGAAACTGGATATATTTATTGTCTCATTGCTCCTATGATTCAAAAGTTTGTGCGTGGCCTAACGGGACCCTCTGATGGGGATATTGTGAGATTGCACTCAAGGTGGTGGCTGGGTTGTGTTTTCAGCTACTAAAGAATCCACTTCCGTGTTCACTCTTGTTGTCAGAATTTATTTATTTCTAGTTGTAGAACTGAAGGCTCCAGCTCCTTGCTGGCTGTTGGTTGGAAGCTACCCTCAACGACCAGAGGCCACCACCCACTGTTCCTCACCAGCTGCTTCCCCACCAGGGCAGCTTGCTGCATCAGGCCCTCAAGGAGAGTTTCTAGAGTGAGTGTAGTAAAGACGGGGCCTCATATAACTGAACATTGCATCGCCTTCCCCTTACTCTGTCGGTTAGATACACATCATAGGGGTGCATGGGTGGCTCAGTGGGTTAAGGCCTCTGTCTTTGGCTCGGGTCGTCATTTCGGTCCTGGGATCGGGCCCCGTGTTGGGCTCTGCTCGGCGAGGAGCCTGCCTCCCCCTCTCTCTTGGCCTGCTTGTGATCTCTGTCTGTCATATAAATTAATTAATTTTTTAAAAAGAAAGAAACACGTCACAGGTGCTGCTAACACTCAGAGGGAGGATACTGTACAAGGACATGAAAACCATGAGTTAGGGATCCGTGGGACCACTCTAGAATCTCACCACCTTGGTAGTCATTCTCCCAGGTTCTGGTCATAACCCCTGTTTGCCAGTGTCCCTCAATTCCCAGCATTAACGTTAAGACCTTAAGAGTTACAGACCTCCACAGTATCTGTATTCATAAGCAGGATTGTCACAGTATGAACTTTACTATCATAAGGTTCAGCAAACATTTTCTGTAAAGAGCCATGATAAAAATTTCAGGCTTCTGCAATCCAGACAGTCTGTGTCATAATTACTCAGACCTGCCTTTGTAGTGCAAAAGCAGCTGTAGACCATATTTAAACAAACAAGTGTGGCTGCATTCTAATGAAACTGTATTTACAGAAATAGGCAGCAGGGCTGTAGTTTGCTGACCCCCAGTCAATCAGATTGGTCAGCTATCTCTGACCCATTAGTAACATTTTAAGAGAATGGGACAAGGGCCAGTGATTCATGACTGACCCTTTAAAGGAAAATTAAAAGTCGCATGGGGAGGGAAAGTCACGGAGGGCCTGTCAGATTGGGAAGGACCTTTGGAAGTTCAGGGCAGAATGAGAGCCCTCTGTTGGTGTCACTGAGGCAGTGCCACCAGCCACGGCAAGAGCTTGTTAGTAGAGAGGTAGGACTAGGGTGCAGTCCTAATAACTAATAACATAGTTAATGCTAATAACATTAGTTAATAACTAATAACATAGTTAATGCTAGTAACATTAATATCGTTGAACACTTACAGAGCGAGTTTGCATGAAATAATTTGTTTAATCATTAGCACTATTAGCACTGCTCTTAGGAAGGAGTGCTGTCATTGTTCTCCTCTTGTAGGTAAACAGACCCAAGTGTCGGTCAGCTAAGTAGCTTGCCCACGATCACTTCGGGCAGTCACTTCAGGGGCAGAATTTGAGCCTAGACAGTCTGGATCCAGTACTCAGCCACTTCTTCTAGATTAGGGGCGAGGAAATTTTGGTTCTTAGGCCACATCCAGATTGTCACCTGCGTTTAGTTAGCCTGTAATATCTGAGAGTCGTTTTTACATTTTTAAATGGTTGGAAAAAATAAGAGTACTCTTTTGTGACGTACAAATTATAGGACGTTGACGTCTCAGTGTCTGTAAAGTTGTATTGAAACACAGCCACACTCCAGTCCCAGGCTGCTCTCAGGGCTGGTGCTGTGCTGCTGGGGAGAGCTGGCGGCAGCTAAGCCTCATGCACCCTGCAGAGATGTGGAGAGGAGAGCTATTCTCTGCCCTTTGCAGAGCCCTGTTCTCTGGCATAAGGTCTGACTGTGAACCGTGATGCTGGTATTTTCCCCTGGCTGGCCCGGCAGTATCTCCTAGCTCAGTTAGTTATGTGTCAAAGGATTTTGTGCTTTCTCCGCCTTTGTGTGTTTGGCATTGGCCCACTGGTTTGTGTTATGTGCCTTCTTGCTTAAATTTGCAACTTTTTAAAAATTCATTCTAGTATCATCTTCATTTATCCCTGCAGACATGGGTCAGACCACACATTTGTAGGGAAGTATTCTCAGCCGTCTAGTTTATAGACGTCAACAAGACGACATGGCATATGGGAAGGGGTACAACCTCTTAAGCGTTTACACTTCCAACCATAATTCAGACCAAAGAAAAGCTGTTGTTTTGTGTTCCTTTTTCCAAGAAGATGTCTAAAAGCAGCTTGAAAAAGTGTTTTGTAGGATAGAAACCACTTTCCATACTCCTCCACATGGCATCTTGAGGAACACACAACTCCTAATTAACTCTTAATAGACATCTCATTAAAGGTCTGAGCACTGGCCGCAGGTTTCTTTCCTTTAACTGTACCATCATTGTATGAACAGGTGTTAATATTATGTGACTGTTCATCATGGGCTCATAGCTAATAAAAAGATTTAATATCAAATGTGACTGTTTATCAGCTTTTAAATGACAACCCACAACCTCTTTAGGATGTGGAACTATAGGTTGCAGGTCGTCCTTTAAAAGCTGATTATCTTAAAAAAAAAAAAAATACTGCACTGTTCCTACATAATACTCACTCTGTTATTAAGCTGACTCAGCAAAGGTGGCCTAAGGCCTGTTCAATTAACAGTAACTTGTGAAGTTAGATTTGTTGTTTTTTCTTTTTAAACTCCATCTGTTTGGTTTTTGTTCAGATTTCATTTTTATATCTTAATGGGTTATAATGTGTGCTGTGTATTTCATCTGAATAAGAATTAGAGCATTAACGGAGCACCTGGGTGGCTCAGTGGGTTAAAGCCTCAGCCTTTGGCTCAGGTCCTGATCTCAGGGTCCTAGGATCAAGCCCCACATCAGGTGCTCTGCTCAGCAGGGAGCCTGCTTCCCTCCTCTCTCTCTGCCTGCCTCCCTGCCTACCTGTGATCTCTGTCTGTCAAATAAATAAATAAATAATCTTAAAAAAAAAAAAAAGGATTAGAGAATTACCAACATCTCTGTCTCTCCTTTGTCTTTTCACTTCCCAACTGCCAGCACTGAGAATCCTAAATTTTTAAAAAAATTTTTTTCTTCTTTTTCTTTTTCTGAGAATCCTAAATTTTGAAATACCATTCGACTGCTTTTTGAGTGACTCTTATCACAAAGAAAGATGTACTGAATATGTTAGATGTAATTTTGTTTGTTTTTAAACTTTATAAAACATGGTTTATTTGTACTTCTGAGACTGATTTCCTTACTCTTGGGTTTTTGGTGCATATCTGTGTAGTTACAATGTACAGGTCGGCACAGTTCATTTATGTCCACTGCTGTGAAATAGGCTGTGGTGTGATGTAACCCACTTTAATCATCTGTCCTTCCATTACTGGATGGGCGTTTTGGGTTGTTCCTGTTTGTTGCATCTCAAACGTGCATGTCCAGTCTTGTTTGTACGTCACGGGGCACCTCTGTGCAGGGTTTTACTGAGATGAGACGCTTCTCCAAGGGTGCTTGGTGGACCGGTTGTCACGCTGGGACAAGGAGTTGGCATCATTTAGCGGCCCTCTGTTTAAACTGGTTGTTACTTTTTCATAAGCTGAATTTTTTGGTGGAAGAAATTTAGAGCATTGAATATTTTGAATGTTGAACCTTGATCATTCTTGTGTAACTTCTTTCTTTGTTGTGGAGTAATCCTGTGAGTTGTAGGGTTTTAGGAAATTCTGGTTTTTTTCCCCAGACTGAGTGAGTATATGTGTCAGTTGACACTTGGACCATAACACTCAATCATACACTTCCTAGTGTTAGGCTCTGCAGATATAGCGGGTATAAAGTAACATACCATTATGGTTTTATTTTATTTTTTTTATTTTTTAAAGATTTTATTTATTTATTTGAGAGACCGCATAACCAGGGGGAGTGGTAGAAGGCAAGGGCCGGCTCTCCACAGAGCAGGGAGTCCAATATAAGGCTGGATCCCAGGACTCCTGGGATCATGACCTGAGCCAAAGATAAACACTTAAAGACTGGGCCACCCCAGGCCCCGGTCCGTTGTCATTTTAAATTACACTCCTCTGTAACTCATTTGAGTATCTTCTGTTTCCTGGTCATACACACATCATTCTATAATATAACTACTTTGTCTTTTGTTCACTTTTTAATTAATAGTTTTTATGATTTGCTATTTATAAATCTGATACACTGCTCTAGTTGCTGTGCTGCCTGTGTTTTCTCCCTTTTGGGGGGCAACTTTTAATGAAAAGGAGTCCTTGATTTTATTAATAGAGTGAAGTTGGGGCTCCTGGGTGGCTCGGTTGGATTTCGGCTTAGGTCATGATCTCAGGGTTGTGGGATCGAGAGCACCCCCTCATCAGGTTCTGTTCTGAGTGTGGAGTCGGCTTGAGATTCTTTCCCTCTTCCTGCTCCTCCCACCACTCACGTTCTTTCTTTTTTAAACAAACAAATAGAATCTATTTTTTTTAAAGGTTTTATTTATTTATTTGACAGACAGAGATCACAAGTAGGCAGAAAGGCAGGCAGAGAGAGAGGAGGAAGCAGGCTCCCTGCTGAGCAGAGAGCCCGATGCGGGGCTCAATCCCAGGACCCTGGGATCATGACCCGAGCCGAAGGCAGAGGCTTTAACCCACTGAGCCACTCAGGCGCCCCATTAAATCTATTTTTAAAAATAATAAAATAATAGAGTGAAGTTAATTAGTCCTTTATGATTAGCACTTTTTGTGTTATGTTGAAAATAGAGTTCAGGTTTTGCTGTTTTCATGTGTCTTTATCTAGAATTGGTTTTTAACATGTGGGAAGTGGTTGCTTCTGTATGTTAATTCTATAGCTAACCACCTTGCCCTTAGATGATTTCTGTTAACTTTTTTGGCAAATTCTTTCAGGCATACAGTTCTATTCTCTACAATCAAAACTGCTTGCTTCATTTTCTTAGTTGACTACTTTGGGCTCCAGTCACTCTGGCAGCATGGAGGGTGCACCTGGGTGACTCAGTGGGTTAAAGCCTCTGCCTTTGGCTCAGGTCATGATCCTGGGGTGTTGGGATAGAGCCTTGCATTGGGCTCTCTGCTCAGCTGGGAGCCTGCTTCCTCCTGCCTTTCTGCCTACTTGTGATCTCTGTCAAATAAATAAACAAAATCTTTAAAGATTTCCATCCCAAGATCCTGAGACCATGATCTGAGCCGAAGGCAGAGGCTTCAACCCACTGAGCCACCCTGGTGCCCTGGTATAAGGTTTTGGGGAGTTCTTTGTCGCTTCCAATTTGACCTTTCCCTATTAATAGTTATGACCCTTTTTCCAGTCCTTACACAATTAATTTGTGCCTTCTTTGTCTTTTCTTGATCTATCACATCAGTTTATCGACTTTATTATTTCAAAGAACCAAGTTTGGGGTATATCGAGTCTTTCTGTTTTATGTTTTAACTCTATCGTATTTTTGTTTTTTATTGCTGTGATTTTTATCCTTGTGTTTTTCTCTGTATCTTCTATATTCTGTTGTTCTTTTTCTGCTTCTCAAGAATATAGAGTGTGTAAACATCAAGCTTTTTTTGTTTTTCTGATACAAGTTTAAGAAGCCTCTATATTTACTTCTTCATGCTATTTTTACTGACTCCCAAAATTACATTTCTAAGCCCAGAGAAATTTATCTGTATATTTTAAACTTAATTTCATTGCATTATGGTTAGAAACTTTGGGATGTGTGTCACTGACTTTTTGAAATCTGTTAAAGTTTACTCTTTACTCAATTTGTGACCAGTATTTTTAAATGTAACATGTGAGGTTGAAATTAAATACGTGTGTATTCTCTGGTGAGCATAAAACCAGCTTGCTGCATTTACATCCACTGTTGATCTTAATTGAGTAAAGTATATTCAAATCCCCACTGTGAGGCATATTTTCATTTCTGTCCTGCCGTTCTGTCAGCTTTTGCATTATGTAGTTTTGACACTTTTATTAGGTTCCTAAAAGTATGAAAAGTTAAATTTTTCTGGTGAATTAAGCCTTTTCTTCATCACATCGTCACCCTCCATTTCGAACAGTGCTCTGTTCTTGATGCCTGTATTAAGTAACAGTACTGTGAAAACAGCACCATTCCTTGGATTGGCTTTTGCCTGGCTTACCTTTCCTTATGCTTTTGTATTTCCCATTTTCATGGTCTCCGTATGGATCATTTCTTTAGAGGTGTTTTATAGCTTTGTACTTTTCTTTTTACCTGGTTTAATCTGTTTCCCTTTGTTTTATTTCTAGAAAATTTTTTGATCTTTTGGGTTTCTAAAACAATCTCTGCACATCTATCTCTAATATGCTTTTGTTGGTTGGAGATCTTTATTATTCTCTCTTTTAATGATCTGTTGCATTGACAGCTGTGCTAGATTCGGGATCTGGCAGATCTCATCTTGGTGTAGTAATCCTTGAGTGCTGAAACTGTCGATTAATGTTTCTGCTCAGTTTTTGTGGCTTCCTATTTTGGTGTTTTGCTCTGCTCTTTGTGAGCTCATTACTTGGATGGCTACAACTGGGATTGGAAAAACTGCAGAGGATTCTGTTTCTCTTAGTAGCCAGGGATTGCCCCTGGCTTGAGATCTCATTTGGCCACCTCCTCTGGCCAGCTCTGTAGAATCCCGGGCTTCTTCTCCTGCCCTGGATCTGGCTGGTCCAGGACTCAGCTTCCTGATGCTGAGCTCCTCTAAGCAAATAGGTCTGGGTGTGACCCTGGCTCCACTCCTTCCACACTCTGGCCCCACTCCTGGCACTGTAGTCTTCTGGCATTTTTTGGAAGGTGGTAATCTACCTTATGCAAGATTCGTTATATCCCGGACTGTTCATGTCCCCGAATTCTGCAAGCAAGGTTTGCTTCCATCTGCAAGAATTAGAGCAAGAGGGATTTTCCTATTCAATAACTTTAACACAATTAGTTTTAAATATGTTTGTTTAGATATGTTTTAAGTATTCTCAGTGAGGATAAATGCTGTTAGTCTTGCCATTTACAAGAGGATAATATTCAAATGAAAGCTGTAGGATATTTGAATGTTTTTATTTAAAACCACAGCAAACCCTCATTATGTGTGAAATATTTGTTTCTGTATAAAATTCTAAAAGCAAAAATATTTATCTAATTGTATTTTGTTTTTAAAATCTTCATTAACTTCCTAGCTACAGCATATAGTTAAGACTCCCTTAGTACCACATTCAGGGGTCTTCCTCCTGAGGCCCTTACCTGCATATGTCCCTCCTTCTCATCTCTCCTCTCTCATCGCCCCCTTCCTAGTCATCACCAAGGACTCCCATTTTCCCCATGCCCTTGAATCTTTCTGTCTCTTCCTTTAAAATGTCTTTCTCTATCTTGTACTACCCACCCCCAACCCCAGCCATGTCTGCATGGCTGTAATCGTTTATTCTTCCCCAACTGAAACAGTCGCCCCCTCTGTGCTTCTCACAGCATCTCCTACATACATGTCCACGATGGACTTCTTGCTTTGTGTCTTCCCCAGCCAGAATGTGAGGTCCTGGAGGTTCAGCATTATTTCTCCAACATGAAATACTCAAAATACATACTCATTAAGCATTGGTTAAATAGTAATAAGTTACTTGGGACTCTTTTTTGCTTTTTCGTACTTAAAATTTTTTTGAGGCTATTATTTTTATGCATGCAGAACAATAAAACCCCTCAGTACACAGCTCCATGCATTTTCACAAATTAAACGCATTCACGTAAGCAGCCCCAAGATCAAGAAGCAGATCATTACCAGCACCTCAGCCTGTTCCCCACACCACCCCACCCCACCCCACGCCAAAACTCACTGCTTGTCTGCCCACCCCTTCCCTGGTTAATCACTGTCCTCATCTCTAACACATTGATTACTTTCTTCTGTTTTTGAACTTTGAAATTAATATAATCATAAACTCTGTGTTTTATGGTAGACTTCTCATGTTAACCTTACGGTTGTGAGACTTGTCCATATTATCGTGCATACTTGTATTTCAAACATCACAGCTGTATGATCGCTTTTACCTTTGTTACATATTGTGTTACTTGTTCTTATTCTTCTCCTTGTAGAAGGGGCTGAAGAGGACAAAATGGAAACAGATACTGATGGTCAGCAGCCTGAAAAGGTGAAGTCTATGTGTTTGAATTCTCCTACCACAGAAAAGACACAGAGAGAGCATGCTTTTCATAGCATAACAGTTGGGTTTATTTTGATCTTTGATCCCTTTCAGGGAACTACAAATGATTCTGTCAGCCATTGGACTTTGCTGGTTTAAGGTATAAGTCTCACAAAGCATAGCAGAGGACATTTTTCACTTACACATTCAGGGAAGACTTACCCACTCCCCAACCTTTCCTTTTATATCCCTTTCAGGCACAGTTGGGAAAATGAATACAAAATTGTGGTTTTTATGAATATTGAATTATAGGGTTTGGTCCTGTACTTGTGCCAGAAGAGAATTACAGAATATTAAGGGATTTTTTGTAGGAGAGTTAACTGCCAGCAGGAAAATAATTAGTAAAGTCTTAGTGAGAAGGTGGTATTTGAGGTAGGTTTTAAAGAGCAGGTAGCACTGTAAAGACTGAAACTGAAGTAGAGGTGAGGGACTCAAAGATCCCATTGGCCGTGGGGTAGGGATGCGGAAGCCAGGGTACAGAAGGGGTCAACAGAGTGCCCCGTGTTCATGACCCACTCTCCAACTCAAAGAGGCTCTAAATGCCCAGTGAGTGTGGCAGAACAGGACCTCACAACATCCTCGAGATCAGGGACACATGATTTAAAAATGGGCAAAGGACTTGAATAGACACTTTTTCCAAAGAAGACATCCAGATGGCCAGCAGACACATAAAAAGATGCTCGGTATCACTCATCATCAGGGAAATGCAAATCGAAACTACAGTGAGAGACTGCTCGCACCAATCAGAAAAGCTAATAACAAAAAGACAGCAAGTGTTGGCAACAGTGTGGGGAGAACGAACCCTTGTGCACTGTTGATGGGAATGCAGTTTGGTTCAGGCACTCTGGAAACTGTGGAACTTCCTCAGAAAGTTAAAGGTAGAACTACCATATGATCCAGCAATTCCGCTACTGGGTATTTATCCCAAGAAAACGAAAACACTAATTCAAAAACAGGTGCACTCCCTGTGTTCACTGCAGTATTATTTATAATGCTGAGACATGGAGACAACACGAATGTCCACTGATAAATGAATGGATAATGGAGAAGCGGTGTGTATCTCTCACACGACAGGAATAGTATTACTCAGTCATAAAAATCCAGTCTTGCCATTCACAACAACATGAATGGACCTAGAGGGTATTATACCAAGTGAAATAAGTCAGACAAAGACAGCTTCTTTTAATATTTAACTTAATGTGGAATCTAAAAAAACAAAACAGAAACAGCCCCATAAATACAGAGAACAGACTGGCGATTGCCAGGGGAGAAGGGTGTTAGAGAGATGGGCAAAGTAGGTGAAGGAGGATTAAGGTGCAAATTACCCATTAAAAAATAAGTCAGGGGATTGAAAAGCACAGCATAGTGAATATGGCCAATACTATAATAATGTATGGTGACAGTAACTAGATTTATCATAACATTGTGTAATATATTGAATTGTCGCATCATTAGTGTTGTACACCTGAACCTAATAAAACGTTGTATGCCAGCTATACTTCAGTGGAAAAAAAGACAAGATTAGGAGTACACGATAAATATGCATTCACTATTTGACTGAACATATACAAGCTGGGATTTAAGGTCTTGATTGCATGTGTTGTTTTAAAATTGTACTTAGATAAGGATCGGATAATAGTAAAATTACAGTTCTTATACTGTTCTAAATATTATGCTTTGTGCTTTACATTAATGCTTTTATGAATTCATCTGGTTCCTAAACAATCTCATCACGTCAGTGATAATCTCTTCATTTTATAGACAGTGTTTACATGATTTGTCCAAAGTCACAGGGATTTCGAAATCTGTAAATGAAACCTCATTCTGAATGGAGGAATTGAAGTTTTCAGTCCCCAGAGCATAGTCACTGATGCCCTATTGTAGCTCTTCCCAAAAACCATTAGCAAATGACTATATTAAAGGGCTTTGTCAGCTTTTTTATTTTGGCAGCATTCCATCTTGCTTCTGTGTTAATCAGTTTAAATGCTCTTGGTCCTTTTGGACAGGTATTTGATAATTCATTTGTTTATTTATGAAGCCTTTCTCTGTTTAACCAGAAAGCAATATACATGAATTTCCATGACATCCTTTGGACATTGTGACCCTGGCTTTATAATAGAGGGCACAGAGAGGGCGAGTTGTATTGACTTGTGAGCACTCAGGTATTGAGGAAGTGAAAGGTATTTCTTCAAATTTATTAATTTCTTTTCCAGCTCCTCTAAGACCCTTCTGAACCCAGTTCATTTCCTGCAAAAATAGTAGAGTCTTTTCTTACTCTAAGGTAATGTCACTTTAGAAGGACTGTTTTCCTCACTCTTCTCTTCTCTTCTTTTGTACCTCTTATAGGCAGAAAACAAAGGAGAAAATGAAACAGATGAAGGTGACAAAGCACAAGATGGAGAAAATGAAAAAAACAGTGAGAAGGAGCAGGACAGTGAAGTTAGTGAGGATACCAAATCAGGTAATTCAAGGAAACTCTTTAGACTGTATTTATTTTATTTTATTTTTTTTAAAGATTTTATTTATTTGAGAGAGAGAAAGCTAAAGGAGAGGTAGAAGAAGAAGGAGAGAATCTCAAGCAGACTCCGCGCTGTGTGTGGCGCCCAATGGGGGACTTGATCTCATGACGCCAAGATCATGACCTGAGCCAAAATCAAGAGTTGGATGCTTAACTGACTGAGCCACCCCGGTACCCCCTTTTTAGACTTCATTATGTGAAATTAAAAAGCACTGGAGAAGTGTAGGCAGTTTAATTACAAAGTAATATTTCCTTACTCATGCTGTGTTTCTTTTGTTTTCTTAAGATTTTATTTATTTGTTTGACAGAGATCACAAGTAGGCGGAGAAGCAGGCAGAGAGTGAGAGAGGAGGAAGTAGGCTCTCCGCAGAGCAGACAGCCAATGCGGGTCTTGATCCCAGGACCCTGGGATCATAACCTGAGCCGAAGTCAGAGGCTTTAACCCACTGAGCCACTCAGGCGCCCCTTGTGTTTGTTTCTTAATGTAACAGTAAATATGCTTTAGCGTTTGAGTTTTATTTTGTTCCTAAGGCACCAGTGCTAATGCTAGTGGCTGCCTTGTGTCAGTAGCGTGTAGACAGGCAAGTTGTTTGGTGTGGCTGAAGCACCATGCAGACCTGCCATTTTGGTCTCTGAGTCAGTGGCTGGTGGATCCGTCGTGCCCATCTCAGAAAGCTTGCGGAAGTGCTTTGTTCTCCGCTTCTGATTTCCTGCAGACGCCAGGGTCTCCCAGAGCAGCGCAGTGACTGATCTTGTTGGTCTTTGGGCTTAGTTCCCTTTATATCTTCGGGAACTACATAGAATGCTTAGAGAAATGAAGGGGAGGCAAATGTATTATTTAGAAAATCCGTCTCGGATAGAGGCACATTTACATACATGGAATGATTCTGCAATCGAAAAGAAGGCGCCAACCCTGCGATCTCTTTGTAACCACAGTCCTAGTTTGTCATGTGCCGGAGGTGAGAAGTATGGCGGCTTACTGAGTCTGGGCACCTGGCAATAAAGCTTTCTGATTTCTTTCAGAAGAAAAGGAAACTGAAGAGAACAAGGAACTCACTGATACTTGTAAAGAAAGAGAAAGTGATCTCGGGAAGAAGAAAGTAGAACATGAAATTTCCGAAGGAAATGTGGCCACGGCCGCAGCAGCTGCTCTCGCCTCAGCTGCAACCAAAGCCAAGGTTTGCCACTCACAGCCCTTGCCAGGCTCCCTTTGGCCATGAATGGTCGCCTTGTTTTTAGTTACTGGGAACGTTAGTACAAAGAGCCTTGCACCCAACAGGAGATGACTGCTTGACCGGCATTTCTAGGTTAAGAATTTACAGGCAGGCGGGGGTGGGGGACGGGGTGCAAGTCACAGATCTGGTCTTGAAAGGTGTTGGGGGGCTGCCTTCCAGGCATTCCTTGTGCTGCTCTGTGCACACTCAGCTCTCAGCTTGTGGACCCTGCAGGGATGGGGAGCAGAACTTAGTATCCCTCGTGCTGGCCTGCAGAGCTTGTCTTGGACTGTTGTTCCAATTTCTGCTCGATTGAAATATTTGTGATTTTTAAGACAAAAATCTGGTTCCTTGTATAAATACTTCACCCTGCTCTTAACAGACTGAAAGGAGAGAGGGAGGACCTAAAATAACTCTTTTTCTTCTTGAATTTGCCAGCTTTTCTGGGGGTGGTTTTCTCTATTTATAACCTAGTATTGGCTCCGCGGCATATTTAAGAAGAAAGGAGAATGTTATTTTCCTCACTTTGTGTTAATTTAGCATTTTAAAGCCTTCCAGGCATGAGTAAGTGAAGTTTTCATAAAACCTTTTCACCTCCTCTCCATCTTAGCCTCTGAAGTAGTCACCTGCCATTGTAGGTTCCCACGTTTTGAGCAGTATTGACTGGAACATACCTAATCGTTTTATCTTGAGCTGTTCTTAATCCATGGGTAAAGAGAGTCTTTCATGGTCTTTACTACCCACAGACTGTTCAGCTGCTGCAGACTTTTCCTCCAAGTGCTTAATCCGTGATGTGTGATTTATAACAGACCCGCAGATGACCCAGTTCAGACCACGAGACCTCCGTGTTGAGTGCTCACCGTCAGGCATAGGTGCTGCCCAAGAGGAGGAGGGGTGTTGCCAGTCCATCCAGATGGCTTCCCCAGCTGCGGGTTCCTGTTACAGTAGCTGGAGGACCTGCATGTTCAGCCCTTCCAGTCTTTTCCCAAGGTGCCTCCTGATTTTTGGGGTGATTTGGTTGCAGTATTAGGTGTTCTCTCTCCTCTACCTTCCCCTACCTCTGGGGACTGCTGAGGTGCACTCTTGGTGGTTTCTTGTCCATTTGGTTTTAATCCTTCATCAGAAGCAGCTTTTGTAGCCTCCCTTTCTTCTACCAGATTGAACTCTTTGACACCTCCTTGTCTCTGAGCTGAGTCCTAGTTGTTCCAACTGTCACCAGGGACCTTAAGGACTGCCTTGGGCCTGTCTCACAAATGAGCTGGAGGCCAGGAGGGCTTCTGTCCTTTGTGACCTTTACCAGGAGACAGCACACCATCACCCCAATCTTTTGACTCACAGCCTGGGGTCCTCTCTGTCTCCTCTCGTTCTTTCACTTTCCACGGCTGCTAAGCCCCCAACTCTTCCTGGTGTGTTTGGGTCCCTGGTGATGCCCAGTCCCTTCACTGCTCCCTTAGGCTGCTCGCATCATCTGTTGCCTCTGTCTTTCAGCCCATTCTCTGTTTGCAGCCAGAGGAATCTTTTTTGTTTTTAAAATTGTCTGTTGAAGTATAGCTTAGATTTGAATAAGTCTGTTGAATATACGTCTACAGCTACTGAGTTTTTCACAGACTGAGCCCACCTATGGGCTCACAGACAACACCCACATCAAGCAGCATAACATTCGTAGCCTTCCAGAAGCATCCTCATATTCCCTTCTAGTTACTGCTCCCCCATCCCAAGAGTGGTTATTAGCCTGTCTCCTAATGCCATGGATTACTTTCTGCTTTGTTGACTTTATATAAACAGAATCATACGATGTGCAGAAAAATCTTTAAAAACACAAACAAGAACATGATACTTTCTTAAATAAGCTCTCTAATTGTCTCAGGCTAAAATTTCAAAGTCTTTAGTGTGGAATTCATGAGTTTTTCGTGCTCAGGACCCTTCTTGGTTCTCAAGCGTAATTTCTTGGCTGCCTGACCTGGACTGTCTCTTGCAAGTTCTCCTGGACAGAACCCGCTGTGACATCTCCAGCTGGGCTCTTTGGGACCCACTTCCCTCTCACAGAGATGTTTCCCTTGCCCTCCTGTTGTGTCTTCTTCCTCTGCCACCATGTCTCTTCACTGTCGGTTGCCAGAGAAGTTACTAATAAATGGCAGGCTCCATAAAACATTTTACAGAGGCCTCATGATGTTTTGTAGCGGATGGAAACACGGCCTCGTAGCTGTTAAGACGTGCAGCTTTGGGCACAAAAGTGTGTGTATTGTGCATTCCTCACTACCTTGCCAGGATTTCTTTGGATTGATTTACTGTAGAGAAACTGCTTTTATGGATCTATTGCCCTGGTGCTTCAATGTTCTGCACAAGGTTTAGGAGAGTCCAGAGAACATTTTCTTTCCGGGTCATTGAATTTTCGCTCACTCACTCTTATTTCTGATAACTGGGAACTTAGCTCTTTATTCTCATGACAGCTGCGTCTTCCACAGATCCGTGAGTGATGCACATGCGTGTGATGCATGACTTGGCACGCGTGAACTGGTGAGTGCCACTTACAGCTGGGTCCCATGCATTTCACAGCACACATAATCATCTTTGTGCTACATGCGAATTACGGGTAAGGAATTCACTGAAATGACTGTAATTAGTACAGCTTATCTAGCCAATCCAAGTTTTCTCTTATTCTCTTTTTGTTCTTCTGTATCTATAAACAGCTTTGTTATTAAGAGTTTTCCTTGATACATTTTAATTGTTTGTCACACTGACATGGAGTGGTAATTATAGGTTCTGCCTCTAGCTCCACAACACGCGGGGAGGGTGGGCCTGCTTTCTGGCTTTTCCCCATCCTTGCCATATGCGGGACTCTTCAGCAGCATATCCATTTCTTCGTTGCACCTACTGACAAGCTGTGAATTGACCCACCTGAGGAGCGGTGTGTGGGTGTGAGAAGGAACGCCATTGGCCGGGTGCTTTACCTCCCTTCCATCTGGGTGCTTAGGTTTAGCTGAAAGGAAGAGCCCGGAACTATTGCTGGAATAAACCAGAAACCCCCCCAAACTGGAATATGTTCTCTTTTTTCAGCAGCAAGAGGATTCAGTTCTTCCCAGATAGCAGAGATCACATTTTCTTAAGACCACAGACGTTTCCTTCAGACTGATTCTGTCACCATCCCATGCCCATGTGCCTTGAAATGCCCAAAGTAGATTGGTCTTCATGGTTACCGGGTGTTAGTTCTGGAGTAACAGTAGATTCTCTCGCCCCTCAGTGATACACCTCTTGCTCCCTTTTGCTTGAAATTTCATCTGGAGATGGGTAATTTTTCCTTGTACATTATAGTCCTAAGGCTTTACCACATTAAGTATTGACTGAAATCGATTGACATCAAACGCGTTGATAATTGAAACCGTATCTTCTTACTTAATACTGTGAAGAGAAGACAGAAGGGAAAATTGGCCTATTTGCTCATTTTGCCTGCAGTTAGCCCGATTCACTTTCATCCGTACATAACTAAACAGAGTCTGCTCTTGGTCTGCTAGCTGAAATCTGTGCTTTGCTATGTAAAGTTCATCTCTCTTACAACCAGGCTACCTCTTTGTTATCATTAATCTTTTTGTGGTTGTTTCTCTGCATACCCTGCGCCTGTGGCACACTCGCAGAGTTCATCATTCTTAAGTTCAGTAAAGCCGGTATGTTAAGAGTCAGGGGCTCCTGGTTAAAAAGTAAACTTTCCATTGTCTAATGTTCATGATAACAGGCTAAGGCTAGGAGTCTGAGATCTTCTCTAAAGAAGTCCCGGTACAGATGAAGCTCCTTAGGAATGGTCTTTCACCATTTTGTGAAAATGGTCAACTTTTTCCCAAATGTTTGTACCACAAATGTACAGCACCTTAGATGTTGGTCTTCCCAGTTGGAAAAATTTGAGGACGGACATAACAGTGGTAAGACTCGGGGCGCCTGGGTGGCTCAGTGGGTTAAGCCGCTGCCTTCGGCTCAGGTCATGATCTCGGGGTCCTGAGATCGAGTCCCGCATCGGGCTCTCTGCTCAGCGGGGAGTCTGCTTCCTTCTCTCTCTCTGCCTGCCGCTCCATTTACTTGTGATTTCTCTCTGTCAAATAAATAAATAAAATCTTAAAAAAAAAAAAGAAAGAAAGAAAGAAAGATACTTGGAGGTCCTCCCATCTAGTAGAGAGCATCAATGAAGCAGGCATACCCTTACGATTCTTCAAAATCCTACCATGCTCTTGGTTCGGAAGCTCTTACAGCCATACCTTGAGCTGTTTACTCTAGGGTCATGATCAGCTGGTTGTACTCTGGATTTTATCTTTGTTCTGAAGCCATTTTCTAGTTTCAAATCCTTGATGGAGCAAGTAGAGATGAGAAACCATTCTTTTTTCAAATCCTGTTCTGTTTGCTCTCAGTTGTCTTTTAGATTTCTGATTCCAATAATGATGGTCTGGAAACTGAGTGGGTCCTTCTTTGGTTCCTTTCTTTTCTGGCCACTTGTAGTAAGATACCTTAAAGGATGTTTTACATTTTGCCTGGAAATCACTCTAGCCAGATCCACAAGTTCATTAATGATCCTTTCTACTGTCCACATCACTAGAAGTGAGGACGTTTCCCAACTTGGTGCTATTACATAATCAAGAATGACTTCTCTCCAACCTCTAGTAACCTTTCCCTCTCCGTCTTAAAGCTCTCGCCAGTGGTTTTCTTAAGGTCCTTTCAGCCTGTGCCCACTGCATAATTCAAAGCCACACTGAAGGTGTTTTTGATAAAACAGCACCCCATTTCCAGATACCAGCTTTCTCTTCCCAGAAGCAAGACTTACTAGTTAGAAAAAAGAAACCAAACAGCCATGTTACTGTATCTCATGGTATCCACAGGGTTATTAGTTGAATTGTAGTGGTCCTCACCCTCATGGGTAGGTTCATCTCGAGGGTCTGAGACAGTCCTAATCTTTGACAAGGGTGGCTCGACCCTATTCCCTCTTCATACAGTCTCATAGTCTCTCCCTGTGGTCTCTGGAGCAGGTTGATCACACTTACGTGACAGCTGAGGACCTCCATAAGGAGTGTTCTAAGGGACAGGACATAAAGTTCCCAAGCGGGGAGATACAAAATGGCACCACTGTTTTCTCTTGGGCAAGACAATTAGAGAGCAGCCTGCCTTGATTCCAGAAGAGAGATTATAGGCCTGCTTCTCCATGGAAAGAAGGCCAGTGACTTTGTGGCCATCTTTAATCTATAATAAATCCCTCCTGAGAATTCCGTGGGAAAGTATCCACTCAAATACCAGTTCTAAATAGACATTAGTAGATAACTATTAAAGGCCGTAGGGTTTCGAATTTAAATTTTTAATTCTGGCTCCGCCATTCACTTGTCTCTTAACCTCAGGCAACTAAAATTTTCTGAGCCTGTATCATTTTTGTGTGAATCAGAAGTCCTTTCTGACCTGCCTTGACAAGATTATTATTACAAGAATATTTAAAAATATTTAAAAAGCATTCTGTAAGCTGAGAAGTGTCGTATTTTGATTATTCATTAAACCAGTATCTGAGTGTCCGTTGCTGGACTCTACCACAGCAGTGGGTTTATTTTGTACCAAAGAGAGATGGACAGTGCCTGCCTCTTGGGAACTCACAGTCCACTAATCTTGAAACTCGTGTTTTGGTTGAGCCATTAGGATATACAGTTCGTTGTGAAGGAAAAAAAAAAAAAACAACAACTAAAGAACATGTATAAAATGCTGAAACATAGACCTTAAGGAGACAGTATCAAGTGAGGTCTAATGAGGGATTGTATACAGTTCCATATAATGTATATTGGAATGAAATTCTTACACATGCACTACATAATGTTCTACTTTTGTGTATTTGATTTTTACACAAGTTCTGTTATAGATGGATTACTGCTTTGATATTTAATCCCTGACAACAAAGATGTCTCCTCTGTAATGTCATGGGTAATTCTTGAGTTTCTTGAGGAAACTTCCATCTCACAGATGTGGAAACAAAACCACAGAAGCTAATGAGAAGCCCAAAGTTAGGTGACTAGTTGTAGAACCAAGACCAAAATCCAGATCTGCAGACTGGAAGTCTGCCTGGTTCAACCAATGCAGAGACATAATCTGGTAAAATTGTCCATTTTAATGACAATGTTTTCAAACATTTTATAATGAAAAACCCAACAGCCAGCTCAAAACAATAAGTACCCTTTTTTGTTTCTGTTTTTTGTTTTCTTAGTATGCCTGTGATTTAAGTTTCTAATTTTGAAGAACCAAAAAATAAAGGACAGAAGAAAGAAGGAGACATCTAATACAGTTAACTCCTCATCTTCCTGGGTCACCTTTCTTATTGGCCAATTTTATTTCTAGGCGCTCTTCAGAATGTAGTTCAGTTCCCAGTTGACTGTGACCCTTGGCGAGATCTTTGACTTTTCCAATCTTCAGTTTCTTTCTATACATAAAAATTCCTTTTCCAGCAGGTTATTATTAGAAGTAAAAGAAGCAGCATGAAAATACAGCGTGATGTCTTAGAATGTCTAAGTGTTTAATAAGCCCCAGTTCTCCCCCCTACTCCAGTAATGCATTTCAAGAGTTAACTCTTTTGCGTTCTCAGTTTTTTGTTTTTTTTTTTTGTTGTTGTTGTTGTTTTTTTAAGGCAGACACAAGTCGTATTTGGATCCATTAGCAACTTTTGTCCAGTGCTTCATAACATTTGTCTAATCACTTCAGGGCCCTGTGAAGGCTTTGTAATTTCCTTATAAGCCTTTGTGACTTCTACTGGATTGACTCATTACTCGTATGTCACCAAATCTGTAAAGTAGCATAATTTCTTAGAGTCTTGGTAGCAGGACATGTGCTGTTCCATGAAGGATACTATGTTCTTGCCTTCTCCCAGGTGCAAAAGCTTGTACCAGTAAAAATAAGGATAGTCACAGAAGTTAAATCAAAAAGGAGGCTCTTCCCCTGCATCTAGAAATGCGGGAGATCGGGAAATGGCCTGTTACCACATCCATTAGGATGCAGTCACAAAGTTCAGAAGGTGAGGCAGTGCAAAGGACCAGGCCATTTCTTTCCGAGAAACCTACTGTTGCATTTCTCATGTTACAAGTGAGGATTGCATGATGGAACAGGGAAAAGGTGCAGTGATTTGGTTTTAATAATTGTATAAAGAAAGTCAGAACTGACATATAAATAAACATTATTAAGACCTGAAATATGAAAAAGCCAAATTTGATGTGGAACATTAATTCTTTCTTTTTTCCACTCAAAATCCAAATGTCATCAAGCTCGTCAGCAAACAGTCTTACTTACTCTGATATGGGGTAATTTTGACACCTATTAAAATTTTTTCTTTAGCTAGAGGTCAGACTGAATAATTCTATAAGTCTTTAGTAGTAAACAAGTTGCCATAAGATAGAGATTGAGGTTTTTTGTGTTTTCTTTCCCTAAGTCTTTCACTCAGATTTGTTTCTTCAGTTTGAAGGCCACAGGTTTTGCATCTCCACTCCACAAAGCGCCCATGTTCAGTTGTAGAGATTTCTGGTGGTTTTTCTAACCTTGAGCACAGCTGAATTTTAAGCTTTTTTGGGGGGGGTCTCAAAATTGTTTTATTGCTAACCCTCCATTAATACTTATACAAGGGAAGAAAAAGAAAATTCATACCAGAGATCCTTCAGAAGTCCATTCATGTACGATACCCAGTTTCCCCCCCATTATTATTGTTTGCCGTCTTGTACAGAATGTCCTGCAACATTGGCTAAGTACCTTTTAGAATCACAATCAAAAAATAAAAGTGAACCTCGGTGATCTTTGGCTCATGTAGATTGTGTCCTCAGTAGCAGCTCTTGGCTTTGATTTGTCCCAATGGAAGGCTGTTTCCAGAAAGAGCGTGCGTTAATCACTTTTAGGGGCTAAGCATCTTTCTCTGCACATCACTTGGCATTCTTAATGGCTGATTGAGTCTGGTGGCTAGAATTAGAGTTCTTTCTAAGGTAAGGTTAAATTTAAGTAGCCCTCTTTTGATTTCCTATATGGCCAATCATTAGTATCATTTAGATGCAAGAGCATTTCATTTCTCCTTTTTATAAATTTGAATATATTCTTTTAAAAAAAAATTTTATTTTTTCATTCCTGAAAAACTATAAACTTCCATATGGTTATGATATATGATATGATTATGATATGATATATATATGATATGAAATGGATATGATTGTGATGATTATATGATATGTATGATATGATATGATTATATAACCATATCATATAACCATATGATAATTGACTTTCTCTGCTTGACTTTCTTCACTCAGCATAATCTCCTTCAGTCCCATCTATGTTGATACAAAAGTTGGGTATTCATCCTTTCTGATGGAGGCATAATACTCCATAGTATATATGGACCATATCTTCTTTATCCATTCATCTGTTGAAGGACATCTTGGTTCTTTCCACAGTTTGGCGATTATGGATATTGCTGCTATGAACGTTGGGATACATGTGGCCCTTCTTTTCACTACATCTGTACCTTTGGGGTAAATACCCAGTAGCACAATTGCAGGGCCATAGGGTAGCTCTATTTTTAATTTTTTTTTTTTAATTTATTTATTTGACAGAGAGAGATCACAAGTAGACGGAGAGGCAGGCAGAGAGAGAGAGAGGGAAGCAGGCTCCCCGCTGAGCAGAGAGCCCGATGTGGGACTCGATCCCAGGACCCGAGATCATGACCCGAGCCGAAGGCAGCGGCTCAACCCACTGAGCCACCCAGGCGCCCTATTTTTAATTTTTTGAGGAAGTTCCACACTGTTTTCCAAAGTGGCTGCACCAACTTGCATTCCCACTAACAGTGTAAGAGGGTTCCCCTTTCTTCACATCCTCGCCAACACTTGCTGTTTCCTGTCCTGTTGATTTTGGCCATTCTAACTGGTGTAAGGCGGCATCTCAGTGTGGAAGTTATCGTGTATTTTAATCATAATTTCAATCAGGTGTATATTGGCTCTTGTATAAATTCTAAATATATCGAAATTCTCTTCTTGTCCATATTTTCCTACATTTTCTTATACATAGTGAGTGATCTTAACATATTTTAATGTTCTTGCCTGCTAAGTCCAATGTCTGTGCCATCTGTGAATCTGCTATTTTGATTGAATGCCAGATATGTATAAAAATTTAGATTCTCTGAATAAAAAGAAAAAAGTATTTTTATATATACATAAAGATGCCCCACCCAGGTGATGATCTCGTCTGTCTCTACGATTCAGTCTTCCTCTGTGGTGTTCACAGACCTGAGAACGGGCGGGGTTGAGGTGAAGCTAGATGGCAGTTTGGTCCTCTTCCTCCAGGACCACCCTGATCCTTAGCTGTGACTTTGCAGAACTTACGGTGGGGTTGTGAAGGAGTCTTTATCACTTCAGAAGGGGAGTTGGCAGGAATTTCGGTCTTTCCTTGAACCTGACTTCTTAGCGTCCCAACCCCTGCATCTTCAGAATTCCTCAAGTGCCTGAGATGGTGACAGGCTTGTATTTGAAGTCCCCCATGCTTCCGCCAGTATCCCTTCATCCGCAGGCACAAGTTACAAGAGTTCTTTGTTATAAACTGGACACAAATCTTTTATCACACGTAGGATTTGCAAATATTTTCTCACAGTCTGTGAACTGTCTTTTCACTTTCCTGAAGGGGTCTTTTGAAGCAGAGATGTTTTTAATTTTGATGAAGTCCAACCCCTCAGTCTTCCCTTTGGCACTTAGGCTTGTGGTGTCACATCTAAGAAATCTTTTACTTCACCCCCAAGATCATTTAGATTTACTCCTGTTTTTTCTTCTCAGATGTGTTGTGTGTGAATGTCCTGTGGGAGCGGCAGAGGGATAGAATGAACTTTAAGCAGGTTCCATGCTTAGCATAGAGCCCCAGTACAGGGCTCGATCTCACAACCCTGAGATCATGACCTAAGGCGAAATCAGGAGTCAGATGCTTAACCAGCTGAGCCACCGAGGTATTCCTTTTCTCAGAATTTTTTAATGTTAGCTCTTAACCTTTAGGTCTTGGACCTACTGAGTTCATTTTTTGTACATGATCTGAGATAGGGTCCAAATTCATTGTTTTGCCTTTGAATATCCAGTTGTCATGGCACCAGCCATTAACCCACCCACCACCCCCTCTTAAACTTTGCTATAGAACTATTAGAATAGATAGAGAAATAGAATAGTATAATGACTCTCTGTGTATCCACCACCAGCTTTGGTTATCACCAACTTGCCAGTCTTGTTTCATTTGTTTCTATTCGCTTTTGGACCCACTATGGACTTAGGCTTCTTTCTTAGGTTAAGTCTGTGACTTCTGGATCTCACTCATGTCTTTGCCTTTTTCTGGTTTTACACTAAATTAACTGGACCATATCCTTCAAAAGCAGGTGTAGGAATTAAACTTTTTTTTAAGATTTTATTTATTTGAGAGAGAGAGAGAGAGCACTACCAGGGAGGAGGGGCAAGGGCAGAGGGAGAAGCACATTCTTTGCTGAGCAGGGACTCTGATTCAGGGCTCCATCCCAGGACCCTTAGATCGTGACCTGAGCCAAAGGGAGGTGCTTAACCAGCTAAGCCACCCAGGAGCCCCAGAAATAAACTTTTTGAGCCCTTGATTTCAGATACGTCTATCCTGTGCCCACACTTCATTCATTTAAGTTGCTGTACTTGAAATTCTAAATTGAAATGCATTTTTCCCTCGGAATTTGGAGAGTATTTTACCATTATTTTCAAAAAACCTAGTTTTGTTTTTGAGAAAAGCCTGATGGAGTCTGAATTTTTGTTTGTAACCTACTGTTTTATTTGTTTGCCTTTCTGGAAACCTGTAGGATTTCACTCTGTTTTATGGTCTTAAATTTCCAGAGTGGTTCCTTGCCGTGTATATTTTTCAACTTTTATTTTCTTGTTACTTGGTGGTCCTTTCTGTTTGAAAACTCTTGATCCTCAGTTTTTGTTTGTTTTTTTTAAGATTTTATTTATTTATCAGAGAGAGAAGGGGAGAGAGCAAGCACAGGCAGACAAAATGGCAGGCAGAGGTAGAGGGAGAAGCAGGCTCCCTGCTGAGCAAGGAGCCCGATGTGGGACTCGATCCCAGGATGCTGGGATCATGACCTGAGCCGAAGGCAGCTGCTTAACCAACTGAGCCACCCAGGCGTCCCTTGATCCTCAGTTTTGAGAGGAAATATTTTGGCATGTTGATGTAATAGTACATGGGGATATCCCCAACTTCCTCGATAATTCTCAAAAAAATAAGAGCCATTTTCTGCCATAGCCATCAGAGTTCTACAGGTTCTATTCTCTTAGAAATAGATCTGGGAACTGATAACCTGAGTCTTCTCCGAAGGAGGGGCTACTGGTGTTAAGGTGATAACACATGAAGGGAGACCTACTTCTCGTGTGACGCCTATTTATAAATTTCTGATATTTTGTTGTGCTACATTTCTTACTCAGAAATACAAATGGCAGAACACTGTGCATTAATAGCAGGCTTAGGATCATGTAATCTTTACTTAATCTTGTTATTGATCTGTAGCTCAGAGTGTTGTTAGGAAGGCAAACATTTCATGAACAGCTGTAGATTCGTTCATAAAACCTCTTTGTTGTCACCTTTTGCTTAGACTTCTGCCTCTTCCTGTAGATGGATCTCTATGATAGAAAACTGCATTTCTCTTTCTAACTGTAAAAGGGTAAATAAGACTCTCATTTAAGTGTTGTCTATTAAGTTAGCTCCCCAAAGTCTATGTTAAATGCCTTCTGCATGTCAACTGCTTCTAGATTCTCTATGGAACAGGGATCTATAAGACAGATGCTCCATGCTACTTCTCACTCGGGTAGAGAAAGATGAGCACATAGATTCAGCAGATATGATGAAAGGGAATACAGAACAGTGTTGGGAGTTTGTTGGTGCTTCTCTTGGATGGTGTCCAGGGTGGGATTGACCCCAGGCCAGATATAGATAGTCACTGTCACAGATACGGGCCCCTCATCTTCTTTGTATAGTATGGTGCCTTCTTCTGTGTCCTGCTGAGTAGGCAAGAAGTGTGAGTAGGTCTCATCATCCAGAGTAGCCCATTCATCCAGATTAACTATTTGTTCTATACCGTATTTGTTTCTCTGGGTCCAGATCCTGCCCTCAGACTTGTTGGGGAATATTGTTCACCCTCTCCTTTCCACACCGAGTGCCACTCACTGGAGAGAAAGCAGAGGCTTTACATCTGAGTGTTGGGTGTGGGGGGGGAGCCACTGCTTAGCTGTCCCTGGACAGTTGCTAAGGAGGGAAAGATAGTGAGAGGAGGCATGGAATAGAGGAGTGATGGTGCAAGGTAAGTGGGTGGCAGATGGGGACGTGTACCCCAGGCTACTTGGGTCCTTCTCTTTGGCCATCAGGGTCCTGGTTAAACTGTCCCTTCCTAATGGGCTCTTTTTGAGAGGAGTAGTCTACCGTGGGAGGGTGTTGGGTTTTTTTAACCTTTTAAAAGAGTTATTTATACCTGTAAGGACCAGAAATTCAGCAAGCTATTTTAAATTGAAGTAAATGTTTGGTAGAGACATACAAAGGAGGGATCTAGGACACCGTTCTTCATTCTATAATCCGTACTCTGAATAGCAACTTCAGCGTTTTGTTGCTCTATTTTAAACAAATGTTTACCTAAGTAATTGGAATTATCTTTTTACACTTAGCACCTGGCTGCCGTGGAGGAGAGAAAGATCAAGTCTCTGGTGGCCCTGCTGGTTGAGACACAGATGAAGAAGTTGGAGATCAAACTTCGACATTTTGAGGAGCTGGAAACTATCATGGACAGAGAGAAGGAGGCTGTAAGTAAAGGGACAGTTGTGGTGGCTTTCTGACCAGGAAGTGCTGACACCTTCCGTAAACCGCAAGTTAGATGAGTGGTAGCCTACTCTGTTGGTGCTTTCTCCTTGTTTGCTTTGCCCTTTCAAAGGGGTTCTCGGTCATTGATGAACAGAAGGAACTCTGTTCTCATTCTAAAACTAATGATTTAAATTCCAGGTTTACGCCTCTCAGCTTTCCAGATGCATGCATGATGGTATAAAATTCTTCTCTCTACAGAAGTTAGATCTAAGACTTCTTTTCTGTCTTACTTGTTACCAGTAAAGTAGAATTCCTATAGATCCATTGTCTGATTTAAGGATTTTCTTGATTTCCTGTCTTCTTCAATACAAATATCAGAAAGTAAGGGCGCCTGGGTGGCTCAGTGGGTTAAAGCCTCTGCCTTTAGCCTCAGGTCATGATCTTAGGGTCCTGGGATCAAGCCCCACATTGGGCTTTCTGCTCAGCAGGGAGCCTGCGTCTCCCTCTCTCTCTCTGCCTACCTCTGCCTACTTGTGATCTCTGTCTGTCAAATAAATAAATCTTTAAAAAACAAAACAAAACCAAAAACCCACAAATAACAGAAAGTAGGAGTTAATCTCCCCTTGAGTTAGAAGCCTTGTTTCTATGACCCCTCTTAACCAAATCCTCCTCTGGTCCACCTTGGACTCTCAGTCTTCCTCCCCTTCCCTGCACAGTGGAGGGCGGGGCGGGGGCTAGGCCCTTGCTGAGCTCCTAAGGAGCCGGATGTGGAGCTAGATCCCAGGACCCCAAGATCATTACCCAAGCCAAAGGCAGACACTTAACCAGCTAAGCCACACAGGTACCCCGGGAATTGGTAACTTTCTAAGCAGTGGACTAAATTTGAGGATTTAGTTAGGACTTGTTCTCTCTTATTATTTTGAGTTTTATCTATATGTGAGATACTGGTATCTAAGTGGTAGAACTTTAAAATTAAATTATCCCAGAGGCCTTCTAATTTTAAGAACCTTTTTGTATTTCTTTAACTGTTTATTGGTCACATCCAGTCACATCCTCTGGCAGATTTCTCAGTAGTCCAGTAACTGTCACAAACAGCCCATTTTCATTTTGTCCTGAGACCAGCTCTGCCACTTCGGCTGGCATCCAGGCCCTGAAGAACAGCAAGGCTCCTTCAGTAACTCTCTACCCACACCCTTCCCCAGCCCACCCCCAGTTCCCTGACCTATAGGCTTGTCTCCCACTGCTGGCCCTCTCCTTCCCTGGGAGCTGCCCTCTGGGTACAAGCCACACCATGCCCCATGCAGGCTGCCCTCTGGCCTTTGCTCTCTGTGCCACCTGTATGATTCTGCTCTTCTGCCTGCAAGGCCATCTTCCCCAGCCCTGCATCCCTCAGCCCTTCCCCTCTGGGTGACTTGCCCACCCCATCTGCAGCCGTGGCAGCCTGACAGAGCACCTACACTATGTATTGTAGTTGTTGGCTCACATGTCCATCTACCATCCCGGGGTATAGGCCATTTGAGCGCGGAATCGATCAAGTGTCTTTGTAAACAGAACTGGCACATTATGGGCTCGTTTCGGTGGCTGTTGAATGAGTGTATGCCAGCATCAGTGTCAGAAGTTAGAGAAGTGGAAACGGGAAGTCCACCCTTTAGTTGAGTGGGGAAGACAGGTAGACAGATGATGGCACGGTGTGTTCAGTGCTCCTCTGGGAGCAGTAAGGAGGCATACGTGGAAGACAGGGAGAGGGAGAATTCCTCTGCCAGCCGAGCTGGAGAGTTGAGGAATGGCTTTGTGTGTATCTTATCCTCATAAGCTGCCCTTTTGTCATGTATGGATGTTTTTAGTGGGCCCAGTGTGACAGGGTAATAATGCACTGGATTCCCGTGGTGATCGGGTAGTATCCACTGGCAGCCAGACACCCTGCTGTCGTTCCTAAAGCAGCACCAATGGCTGAGCCTGGAGATGAGCAGGACTCTGGGCATTCACAGGACATGTCTCGATTCTCAAGGGGCTCTTTTCTCAGCTCTAAGGTACTTTCTCCTCAGAGGTTGAACCTGTGGATCCCCCCACTCTTTGAAACTCTCAGTGAAGATCAGCACCGTCCTCCGCCCCTCCCCAGTTCTCGCCCGCAGTCCCAGACACCCAGGGGCCGAGTGTAATGGCCACACTTCTCTTGGCCCTTCAGAATTTCCTTCATGCTATGGATTTGTAACAGTTACTACCTCTAATTACAGAACTGCACTGTGGTTTTCTTACTTGAATCTTTTTTTGTTGTTATGTTAAATTCTAATCAGAGCACATGAAACATTTTAGGGACTAGTCTCTGAATAAAATAGCACAACCAAAAATGTTGGGAACGCCTGCACCACGTCAGGTCAGTCTTCTCAGAGACTTTGGTGGTCAGCCTGCCTTCTCTCAGTCGGCATCTGGGCAGGAAAATCCTCTGTGGGGGATAGTCCCAAGCCCTTGTCACTAAGTAACACAGCTGTGTTATTCACTGCTGTGGGAAAAATCACACTAAACCTTAGTGACCGAAACAGCAAACCAGGTCTCACATGGCTTCTGGGAGCGGGGAGCCAGGCACCCTGGCTGGATGGCTCCAGCGTGGGGCTATACGAGGGTGCAGGCTTCCTGGGATCAGCAGGGTTAGGGCTCCCAGCTTAGCTCTGAGGTAAGCTTCTGCCACAGCAGTTTTTCCAGGGTGCCGTTCATGAAAGGGCTCCCCCTGGGTGGGTGATTAAAAAGAGAAAGAAAGTGAATGAGCACGCAGAATGGAAGTCACCCTGTTGCTTGTCACCTAAACTTCCCAGTCTCTGTTCCTTCATTTTGCTGTGTTCTCGGTCACCCAGGCCAGCTGTGGTTCTGGAACCGGGCTTGGGATTAGACATGGTTCAGGAGGCAGAAGGGCTAAAGACCGGAAGTGGGAGTGTGGAGGCCGGCTCAGAGGCTCACTCTCAGAACCAGAGTCCTGCAACACTCAAAATGTCTCCCATTCATGTAGTATACCATACTACTTTTTCTCCACCAGGTCCTGCTCTCCTGTCCTTTCATGTGGGCAGGCAAAGCCATGGCTACTTTCCAAACCAGTGATTTCAGCATGGGACTATTGTGGGACTTAAATGACAAAAGTGTGGCATGTGCCTGGCACAATGCCTCTGATACATAGTAGGTGCTTGGTAAATATTTACACACCTCTCTTTTTTTAGGCACATGGTAACCAGTGATTGTATATTAAAATTCATTATTTGTAAGTTTTTGTTGGCTTTATAAACATTCATCGGACCAGTCACTGCTAAACCACTTTATATGGATTTTCTCATTTAATCCCTCAAAATCTATGAGGAAACCATTAGCAAGAAAATACTGATTGCTTTGAATCTTCAGCAGTGATGCTGGATGGGCACATAAGGCCCTATCTTTGTTCACTTCTCTTATGGAGGGAGAGACTGGAGCTTGGACAGGATACATTATGTACCTGCGATCACAGTCTAGAAGGGACAGAGCCAAGTGCCAAACCTGTTTGTTCAGCTTAGTGCTTTTATCTAACACTTTATAAAGAAATAAACCATTCTCAACTTCTTATAACCAAGAGAATCTTAGATATGCAAGGGTTTTGTTGTTGCTGTTGTTTTGAAGATTTTATTTATGACAGAGACGGACAGTGACAGAGGGAACATAAGCACAGGGAGCTGGAGAGGGAGAAGCAGACTCCCCGCTGAGCAGGGAGCCCAGTGCGGGACCTCAAACCAGGACCCTGGGATCATGACCTGAGCCGAAGGCAAACGATTAATTACTGAACCACCCAGGTGCTCCTGAGATATGCAAGGTTT
The DNA here is from genome assembly GCF_964662115.1 of Mustela nivalis. Lineage (NCBI taxonomy): Eukaryota > Metazoa > Chordata > Mammalia > Carnivora > Mustelidae > Mustela > Mustela nivalis. The sequence continues at coordinate 198,816,318 of NC_139020.1, forward strand.
TATCATCCCTCTTACAACTTAAAATTGAGACTAGAAAGTCCAAGTCAGCCAGGAGCAGAGCCTTGTACTAACCACCTGCTGCTCTTCTGCCCACCACATTGCCTCAGTTCACTTTATTTTTTATGTTTTAAAGATTTTATTTCTTTAGTTGAGAGAACCAGAGCATGAGCTGGTGAGGGGAGGGGCAGGGGCAGAGGCAGAAGGAGAAGCAAACTCCCCTCTGAGCAGGGAGCCGGACATGGGGCTTGATCCCAAGACCCTGAGATCATGACCTGAGCTGAAGGCAGACGCTTAATGACTGAGCCACCCAGGCGCCCCTGCCTCTGTTCACTTTTAGGTGTACTTCTTTACCTACCAGCTCCAGGACATACTTTTTTTGAATGAAGCATTTGGTTTTATTTATATAGCAATAGATGTCAGAATCTATTCTTAGACTTTTAAGAATCAGATATGGAAGCATCTGGGTGGCTCAGTTGGTTAATCATGACTTCTGATCTCAGCTCAGGTCTTGATGTCAGGGTTGTGAGTTCAAGCCCCGTGCTGGGCTCCACACTGGGTGTAGAGCCTACTTTAAAAAAAAAAAAAAAAAGAATCAGGAACTTTCTTTTTTTTCTCTAATGACTTAAAATCATTTCTCTTGAGTCTTAAACTATGTAATAATTAAGAACAAAGGACATAAACGTTAATCTTTTGTAGATACTGTGCATACAGCTGTAATTAGACTCAGAAGCCATTATTACACTCTCTTGTGAAGTGCTGGTATTGGCGGAAGGCAGTTATGAAATGTATAGAGCCCATCGAAGAAATAAAGTGATAAGTATTGACTCCAGCTCGGGTGAGGATGCTGAGCTTATGCTGGGTTCGTAACTCAGAGGGCCTGCCCATCTGAGCAGCCTTCCATGCCAGGTGGCTAGCATACAGCAGTCGAGAGAGCAGGTTTCAAACGTGGGTTATGTTGGGGAATTGAGCCACCTGGGGAGAACTGGGGGCCATGTGCCCTGTCTAAAACATTCCCATTTGGATTAAAAAAAATTTTGATGCCCATGAGAATGGATCTGTGAGCTGATCTGGTGGGCGAAATGCTATCTGCACTTCTGCAGGCCATTTGGCTTGGTATCGAAATTGAATACATTCAGTAAAGAGAGACTGTGGGAATCCCAGGCTCAGTCCTCAAGGAGGTTAGAGGGTGAGTGAGACCTCGAGACATAGAGATACTGCATACTGCAGGGTGATGGAGCAGTGGAAATCCAGTGGAGGGGGGGATCTTGAGGGGGCTCAGCCATGGTTGGCTGAGATTATCAAGGAGAGCTTCCTAGTAGAGGAGGGACTGATCTGAGCTATTTAAAAGGCCTAAATCCAGAACTTTAAGAGGAGACTGAAGAGTCAGCCTGCCTAGAGCTGTTGGCTTTTGCTGCATTAGGTGATGTAAGATTAAGGTCATTTGTTTGTTCCTCGGATACTCATTAAGCACCTGTTTTGTTCTAGGCATGATATGGTAGTGGGGATACAGTGGTGAATAAAACCCAACCAAACTCTTTGCCTTGGTAAAGCTTGAAATAATTCACGAAGGGGGTTAGGAGATGTTCTGTGCTGTGTGTGTATGCATACACAACTGTATGTTCCAGGCTGGGGAAGGAGTCAAGGAGGGGGAAGGGAGAAATCGCACTTTGCAGTGGTGTCCTCTAGGTAGGCCTTATTGGGAAACTCACAGGTGCATCCTTCTAAGGCCTAGAAACAGCGCAAAGGCTCTGCGGCAGGAGCATGTTTGGGAACTTAGGAGTGATGGTTGGGCTAGAGCATAAATGAGGAGGGGAGAGGATAAAGTCAGAGATTTGGTGACCTAAGCCACCCAGAGGCTTTTCATTTTATTCTGATTAAAGCGTGGGAAAACTACAGAGCCCATTTAATGGATTCCATATAGTAAATGCAGAGGCTGGCATCCTTGCAGTTTCGCAGGGATCCATGTGCCGGCTGTGTTGTAGAGAGGAAATGACAAAGCAGCAAGGCCCAGAGAGGAGAGACTGGTGGCAAGGCTGTTAAAGTAGCCCACACGAGATGATGGTGGCCTGGACCAAGATGAAATGGTCATGTTCCCAATAACAGGATCTCTTCACACACGGGATGTAGGTTCAGCAGAGTTTCATTGTACTTTAGGACAGATTAAGGAAGAAAGAACAAAAAGCCAGAAAATGAAGTTCATACTGCCCCAGGAGAAGCACGTTGCACTTGGTGTTCTGTGTCTTTGGGGTAATGCATTTTGATGCAGCCTGTCCTGTCACGGAACCTGTTGTCAGATGCGTGCCATTACGCGAGGGGTAGTTTCAGCTGAGTTGAAGAGAGCTGTGCTCAGTTGTGGGTATAGTTCTGGATCACAAATGCGTGGCCTCAGGCGGCAGGCAGAAGGAAATAAGACGGAGTGACCAGTCACCACGATGTGCGGCTGGCCCTGTGGCTTTCACCTCCCAAAGCACATAGGGAAACCACGGCACATAGTTGTGGTCTTCTGTTTTCCACAGGTCTAAGAAGGAATGAATGGGTCTCTATGGGACTTGGTTTTTTATAAGTGATGTCTGGTCACTGACCCCTAACATTTTAAAGGAAGGTGTGTGATTATTTACTTAGTTCTGAGGCCAAGTCGTCAGAGGCTCAAGTCTCAGCCGGTATTTCAGCCCGTGGCAGTGTTGGTGGACTTGTGCGGCCCCCACCTTGTACTCTTTCCCACCCTCCTCCCTGCTCTGAGCCTGTGAAGCGGGGAGGAGAGCTCTGTGGGAGCCACGGCTGCACTTCGCAGCTGTGTCTGTGTTTGGTGTCTTGGTGCAGAAAAGTGCTCTGTTGTGCTCTGGTTCCGCTTGGATTCAGCTTCTGATGTGTACACAGTATAGCAGTGAAGGGGGAGAGGAAGGCACAGTTTGAATGCGGTGGGGGGATGTGTCTTCAGAGCCCGGCTACAGGCAGCTTTGTGTGAAACCTGCTGCCCTTGAGCCAGATCGGAGCCACGAGAGGAAATGGACAGGTTCATTAACATTCTGTGTCCGTGAAAGTACATACACGGTTTGCTTTAGCTGTTGGGACTTTGTCCACAGTTCTAGAAAATGGAAAACAGAGAGGAGAAAATCAAACTATCTATAGTATATGACTTGCATGCTTTTAGTGTTGGGTTTTTTGTTTTGTTTTTTCAGTGTGAGGTTTTTTGTGGGTTGTTGGTTTTTTTTTTTTTTTTTTTTTTTTAAGATTTTATTTGAGAGAGTGCATGCGCATAAGCAGTAGGGAGGGGACAGAGGGAGAAGCAGATGCCCTGCTGAGCAGGGAGCCTGATGCAGGACTCCATTCCAGGACCCTGGGGTCACGACCTTAGCCAAGGGCAGATGCTTAACCGGCTGAGCCACCCAGATTCCCTAGTGGTTTGTTTCTTGACAAAAATATTACACGTAATGAAACAATTTTCAATAAAGAAAGAAATGAATAAATTAAAAAGTCTCTCTTACCCTCAATTTCATTTCTAGGAATAATCACCTAATAGTTTGGTGTCTTCTAGGACACCAAATATATAATGTTTGTATATGTGAATAAAAAGGTGTGGGTTTTTTTCTTAATTAAATTAGGATTAGGATTGTGTTAGTAAGTATTGCTGCAACTTGCTTTTTTTCCTCAGTGTATCTCAGACAACTGTACATCAAGAATAGTACTTGGGTCACCTGGGTGGCTCAGTCAGTTAAGTGACTGCCTTCAGCTCAGGTCACGATCCCAGGGTCCTGGGATCAAGCCCCACATCAGGCTCTCCACTCAGCAGCAAGTCTGCTTCTCTTTCTCTGTGATCTTTCTCACTTTCATTCTCTCTCAAATAAAGAGATAAAATCTTAAAAAAAAAAAAAAAAACAGTACTTTAATGGCTGTCCTTACACACACACACATAGAGTTTTCTAGGACAGATTCTCAGAAGTAGAATCACTGGTTTTATGCGTTTAAAATTTGCTCAGAATCATCGAGCTCTCCTCAAAACTGCCAGTTGATGTTGTCTCCGATTGAACTCAGTAGCAGTAAGGTATCTACAACAAGACAAGAATGTCTGTTGCATGATGGGGCCAAGGTGTTTCTGGAAGCTCTGCTTCGTGTGCTGCAGAGCAGAGGTGGTCCTCTCGGAGCCACGTCGTGGCCTGCTGTCCGGGCACTGCACCCACCCCACAGGACCTTTTTAGCCCACACTGGAGATTTAGTTTAAACTGGGTTCTCTTTCAGGAATGTATGTATGCAGATATATGTGTTTAATTATTCATCTGTTTTAATTCTTCTAATTACTTTCTTTTAATTACCTTCCATGTTTTGAAATGATAAGTGAAACTCAGGAAAAAATAGGGTAATTAAGGTTAGTACATTTGTGGACATGGAAAACTGGGCAAATTTCTCTTTCCGAGGTTAATAACTTGAGGATAAGGTCAGCTCCCGCAGAAGGACTGGTTTGGTTTAAAAACCAAACCAAACCACTGAGACAGGAAACACAGAGACTACAGTTTTCCTTCAGAGACACAAGATCTCTTCCAGCTTCTTGACAGAACAGATCTTGACCTAAATTATAGTTCTTACATAACTGTGTGACTTCAGCCAAACCATCCAGACCAATAGTGGCTTGTCCAGAACATAGATAAGAGGTCCTTTTCTGGCAACCTCTTATGTCTAACTTCAGCAAAGTCCTGAGTTTCCTAGAAAGAATCATTAGAAGGAAGCAAATCCTGGGACCTGTAATCAGAATTTTTCGATCCCTTTTTTCTCATTCTGCCTCTCCATTGCTGATTAAATGTCTTGCAGAGCTGGACTTACCGAGGACTCCCTTGTTTTTTACATTTTGCAATTCCCTGCTCATTATACAAACAAGGAGGAGGGACACCGTGCCAGGCTCTAACCTCTTCGGGTCACCCTCCTTAGAAAATGAAGAGCCCAGACCAGTTTGTTAGGACCATGGCAGCACCCTGCCATGACCCTCAGCCACTCACAAAGTCATTTGTTTCAGAAGATCTCCTCCCTAGGAGACTCCCTGCAGGCCAGCTAACCAGCGTGGGACCTGAGCTTTACCATCTATTCCCTCCACTCCCCCTCCTCCTCACCTGGCCACACCTGTTCTCGTCCCTCTCGCACTCTCCTGCACCCCATCCATGGCCGCTCCCTAGCAGCCACTCCTGATGACCAGTAATGCTTCCCTCTTGGTTCCGCAGGGTCTTCTCCTCGGTCAGCCCTCTGCTGAGAGCCCATATTCCTAGGCTAACTCTTAGGCGTATTCCAACCAGTTTTTGCTGGTGATAGTGTATAGTATTTATCTGTAGAACTGGCTGCTTCTGAAAGCTAAAATGTTACATTTTTTAATCTATTAATGCCTCGAAATAGTGCTATCCAACAGAAATACAGTGTGAGCCACATATGTAACTTAAAATTGTCTAAGTAACCACATTTAAAAAGGTGTAATTGTAATGCTTAATTCAGTACATACAAAATATTATTTGAACACGTAATCAGTATGAAAAATTAATTTTTTTCATGCCGAGTGCTCAGAGTTTGGTGTGTGTTTTTTTACTTAGAACACATTCCACTTCAGGTTAGCCACATTTCAAGTGCACAGGAGCCATTTGTGGCTTCTGTCTGCCGTCTTGGACGGAAAAGCTCTAAAAATATCTCCCAGTGACTCAGATCTTGCCGCTGGAAGTGGTGGGCTTGAACATTATTGACAAGAAACAGATCCGATAACCCTCCTTATGATCTTTACACTTTTTACTTTCAAAATCTGGATTTTTATTTTCCTTCATGGTAAAGTTGATTTTCTTTTTCCAGGCCTGCATTAAATTATTTTTGATAGCATTTAAGGTGGGCTTCCTCCTCTGAACTATTCTCAGGCATATGGTTTCTGGATTTCCTGGCACATGGAATAGCTTATTTCTCTTTATTTTAATTTGGGTCCCAGAAAGATTATCTCGAATATTGAAATACTTATATTCTTCAAACCAAGATTCATGCACATCTTTATTTAGTCACCTAAAATATTCTGTGAATGTGTCACCCAGTATAATTTTGGGTAGTTGAAAGCTAAGATTTGCGGTGGCACTGCCAAAGCTCCACATAGAAAAATGTGTGTATTTGCAGCTAGGGCCACGTCCACTCATCCTGAGGATTTAACTCTGTGTCAGTTCTAAAATAGTAACCAAAGGATCACATCCAGAAGTGAACACCTGGGAAAGTTGTGTGAACTTGAAATTCTAGTAGCTGAGGGACTATTAAAAGGAGAGGGGAGGTTTGTTTTACTTGGGCAGTCATGAAACCTATTTTTACATCTCTGAAAGCCTGCCAGACAGGATTCCATGTGTACTGAGTGGGCCCAGAGAACAGGAACCCCACTGGGTAAAGGTTACAGGAAAGACAGACCTTGTGCATGACAAAGAAAAGACCTTGACCTTGGTAACAGGTGTCCACATGGAAATAAGCTATTCGAGAAGTAATGCCTTGAATGTTGCAGGGGGTGAGGTGGCTGTGTGCCTGGGAAGTGGTACACAGAATTCGGGCATTGGGTCGATGTCCTGTGTGTCATCCATTCCCGAGAAGCTCTCTTGGTGTCATCTCTCTTTCCTTTCCTTTTCTTAACAGTTAGAACAACAGAGGCAGCAGTTGCTTACTGAACGCCAGAACTTCCACATGGAGCAGCTGAAATATGCCGAACTGCGAGCCCGACAGCAAATGGAACAGCAGCAGCATGGGCAAAACCCTCAGCAGGCACACCAGCACTCAGGAGGGCCTGGCCTGGCGCCGCTCGGAGCAGCGGGGCACCCCGGCATGATGCCTCATCAGCAGCCCCCTCCCTACCCCCTGATGCACCACCAGATGCCGCCACCTCACCCACCCCAGCCAGGTGAGAGGCAGGCGGCACACGCGGGTGAGGTCGTAGTCATCCCTGCGGCTCAGCGGCAGAGGAGCTAACCACACCCGTGACAGTTTGGGGCTAGGACCGTGACTAGGATGCCTGTTGTCTAGGTAATTGTAGGCAAGTGAGACCCGCTTGTATAGCCCTCACCACACAACGCTGGCTGTGTGCTGTGCTGTTCCCGGTGTGATGCCCTTCCTCAGGTCAGTCAGCCTCCAGTTGGCTGGTATATCCCAGAGTTCCTTAAAAATTAATTCTTGGATTGTCTGCGCTTTTCTTCTTCTTCTTCGTCTTCTTCTTTCTTTTAACTTACAGGCATTTTTAAAGATAGACACCCAAAAATAAAAACGCAGTGAACTCTTATGACCCAGCTTCCACACCCATCACTTTCCCACCATTTTTCACTTTTTGTTAGAGAATCTACCATGGGCAAATGGAGAGCGAATAGTGTAAGAGTCTCTCCATATATACCTCTTGCACGGCTTCAGAATTGCCAATATTTTATTTATTCCCCCTCACCCTGGGGCAAGAGGTAGACTTCAAGATATATCTCTAGCCAATGGAAATCTTATTCTTTAACATAACTACTATTATCACACCCATAATTCCTAGTACCATTAACTAAATGTCCTCAGATGCTTCATGTGTTTGAATTGGTGTTCAGATAAGGTCCACGCATTGTATTTGCTGATAGGTCTCTTAAATCTGTCTTAATGTGCTAACAGTTCACCTCCCCTTCTTTTATTTTATTTATTTATTTTTTTTTAATGCCATTCATCCACCTGTGACTGCCTGATTGTGCCCGGGAGGTGCATGGTGTCATTTTGCATGCTCTTCTCCCCACCTACCTCTCCCACACATCTCCCGTAAACCAGAGGCTTCTTCTGGATACGTTACCAGGTGCAGGTTCACTTTTTGGAAGCTGACATTTTTCATCTCTCTTGGTGACATGAAGGTTGGTCGGTGGTTCTAGTGTTGTTAGGCTGACCCGTCTGCTACAGAGTTCCCCGGCAGACTTTCCCAGAGGTTTTCTGCTTTTGAGAATTGCTTCTAGATGAGCTCTTTCATCAGACCTTGCAAAATGGTGGGACGTCTCTGTTGATCTTCCCTCCTGCATTTATTTCTATTCGTTCATTTATTAGCAGCGATTCTTTTATTTAAAAAACAAAAATCAAAGAGACCTTGGTCAATCATGTATTCATCCAGAAAATGAGTTCCTTACAGGAAAGTCTGGATAAAGGCTTCATCCTTTCTCTTTATTGGTTCCCTGAATAATGGATTTCTAACCACTGTCTTCACCAGAGGTGACCAGGAAGGGAGTGTGTATGCTCTCCGTGTGTGTGTTTTTAGTATTGTGGATTTATGTATTGTATATTTTACTGTTTCAGTCTGTTACGGACATTATTGTGTTTGATGCTCAGGTGGTCCTATTTGTAGCTTATGGGAGCCCGTTCAAGCTGGCAGCTACCCACGACGTTTTAACCACCTTGAAAGTTGAGCTCACAGTCCTTTCAAACTTAACTACCTCCCCTAAACAAAGATTACCCCCCAACATCATGAAAACCTAAAACATACCTTTAATTGTAGCTTTTCTTCCTGCCATGTTCCTTTCCTTTGTAGAGAGTGATGTATATGGGTGTGTGCTCATTGATCTAATAACACTCATCCTGTAAGAGTTTCATAATTATACTCTCATCATGTGCCAGATGTCTAGCAGAGCCCAAGTTTGTGTTTCCTGGGGGGGGAAGCAAATTCTCTTGCCACGGCTCGTGCAAATGAACTAAGGTAATATTGGGAGACCCTTGCAAGCCAGGGAAGGTCCCAATGTGATGATAACAGCTAGCCCGACTGCCTCAAATGACAGAGTCTCTAAATCTCATGGAAATAACCAGGGATGTGAGCCTGAGAAAGCCGTGACTGAAAAAATTGTGATCTTAACAACTTGTATTATCAACATGGGTCTTTCAGTTCGCCACCCAAAACATATTTTATGTATTAATTTTTCTGGGCTTTACTCAAAACGGGCTAGGTCGATTTTGATTGGGAAGCATTCATTTCACACATACACGACTTAAATTACAGCTGTGGAATTTACAACCGCCATCAGGCTTGCCACTTGATCTAAATGATGTTTGTGGATATAATCGTAGCAGTCTCCCCTCCTCACAGTGTAGGATTCTTTCTTCCTTAGTCTTTCTGTCTGCTTGAACAGATTAAATTCTCTGTATGAGATTGAATTTTCTTCAAAATTAAACTTCCAAAAGATAGAGATGCTTAACCGAGTGAAGATCACAAATGATTTTTCAGAAATAGTGCTTATTTTTAAAATTTATTCCTAAAACTACTGGGGATTTAATGGGGAAGTTCCCTATGGCTACTTGGTACTTGGTTCTGGCTGGTGTTAAGCATCAGAATCTATAGTAATTGTTCACAGGAGCTCCAATATCTGCATTTAGCTTGTAAAAGATGGGAAGAGAGATGCTTTTGCCTTTTCCCTTAAATTACATCCTGGTGAGGATAGGTTTTTGCAGGCTAGGCCAGTCACCCACCTTGTTCTGCTTGCTTGTCATTGTCCTTACTTTACCGCTGAAGAACCAATGTGTGACAGGGACCATGTGGTCTTGCTGCCTGATGGACCAGGATTTGTACTGGGCTCCATCCGATTCCAAAGTGATAACTTCACACTGCGCCATGACCCCAGACTAAGAGGGGACGTACAGCAGATTGAAATACAGCTATTCCCTTAGGGAGGCTATGCCAAAGAAATGAGAGTTCATAGAAATAGCCTTTAGAGGGGCACCAAGTGGCTCAGTGGGTTAAGCCTCTGCCTTTGGCCCAGGTCATGATCTCAGGGTCCTGGGATCGAGCCCCACATTGGACTCTCTGCTCAGTGGGGAGCCTGCTTCCCCCCCTCTCTCTTTGCCTGCGTCCCTGCCTACTTGTGATCTCTTTCTCTGTCAAATAAATAAATTAAAAAAAAATTTTTTTTAATAGCCTTTAAATAGAAATAGGGAGTTTTTCTCTTATTACTTTCTCACAGAAATAAGCTCTTCTTCAGTGATTTTTTTTTTAAAGATTTTATTTATTTATTTGACAGAGAGAGATCACAAGTAGACAGAGAGGCAGGCAGAGAGAGAGAGAGAGGAGGAAGCAGGCTCCCTGTCGAGCAGAGAGCCCGACGCGGGACTCGATCCCAGGACCCTGAGATCATGACCTGAGCCGAAGGCAGCGGCTTAACCCACTGAGCCACCCAGGCGCCCCTTCAGTGATTTTTTAAACAAAAGGATTGTTGGGGCACCTGGGTGGCTCAAAGGGTTAAGCTTCTGTCTTCGGCTCAGGTCATAGTCTCAGGGTCCTGGGATCGAGCCCTGCATTGGGTTCTCTGCTCAGCAGGGAGCCTGCTTCCCCCCCGCTCTCTCTTCCTGCCTCTCTGCCTACTTGTGATCTCTCTGTGTCAAATAAATAAATAAACAAATCTTTAAAAAAAAAAAAAAAGATTGTTGCATGTATGATGAGACTAAAATCGGTGATGAGATCATCTTTTTTCTTAGTTTTTTATTGAAATATAATGTATGTATGAAAAAAGACACAAATCATGAGTATTCAATGAGTTTTAACAAAGAGAAGATACCTGTGCAGCCATTACCCAGAATCCTCCGCTATCTTCCTTTCTACCTCCTTTTCTCCTGGGGGCGACAGCTATCCAGGTTCCTAACAGCAGTGAATTAGTTGGGATGGTTTTGAATGTTATCTGGAGGGACTTACAACATGACTTTTTATTCTGTCCAGTTTCTTTCACTCAACACTTGATACCTACCCATGTTGGTGTCAGTGGTCGCAAGCTTATTTCTCCTGTTTGCTGTATGTGGTCCATTGTGGGGCTGTACCTCGTTGTATTGGTCTGTTCTCCTGTTGATGTACATTGATTAGTTTCCAGGGTTTGGTTGTTACAGATAGTAACTGCTACTGTGAACATGGGTGTGCACATGTCTTTGGTAGACATAGGTAGACATTTTTAAATTTATTTTTAAATTTAAATTCAAGTAACTAACATATAATGTATTACTAGTTTCAGAGGTAGCATTCAGTGATGGATCAGTCTTTTAACATTCATGCTGATTCCATCATGTGCTCCTTAATGTCCTTCAACGGATTATCCCATCCCCCCAACCCACCTCCGCTTCAACAACTGTTTGTTCCCTAGAGTTAAGAGTCTCTTAGAGTTTGTCTCCCTCTCTGGTTTTGTCTTGTTTTGTTTTTTCCTCTCTTCTTCTACGATCCTCTTTGTTTCTTAAATTCCATATGTGAATGAGATCATATAATTGTCCTTCTCTGATTGACTTATTGCACTTAGCATAATACCTTCTAGTTCCATCTATGTCTTTGCAAATGGCAAGATTTCTCTTTTTTTCGATGGCTGAGTAGTATTGCATTGTATATATATACACCACATCTTCTTTATCCGTTCATCTGTCAATGGACTTCTGGGCTCTTCCCACAGTTGGACTGTTGTGAGCATTGCTGCTATAAACATTGGGGTGTAGGTACCCCTTCAGATCACTACATTTGTATCTTTGGGGTAAATCCCTAGTAGTGCAATTGCTGGGTCGTAGGGTAGCCTGTTTTCAACTTTTTGAGGAACCTCCATGCTGTTTTCCAGAGTGGCTGCACCAGCTTGCATTCCCATCAATAGCAGAATATAAGTATACGCTTCTGTTGTGTGTGCCCCAAAGTTCCTAGAATGGGTCATAGACTATACATATGTTCACATTAGTAGATGCTGCCAAGATTGTTCCAGAATGGTCACATGGATTTACATGCTGGCTGTGTGAGAGTTCTAGCAGCTCAAGGTAATCATTTTTCTTAATTGCCCCTTTTATGAGGGTGCTTTGGAGTTCAAATGTAAAGTTAAATCAAGTGTGTTAGTAAAATTAAGAACAACAGTAAATTGAACCCACGTTAAAAGTTGCTTTAGTATCACCACTTCCGAAAAAGCTGGTTGTTAACAGATGAGCCAAGGGCGCCATATTTTGTTACCAGCTAAAGGGGCCTTTTAAAGCTGGGCCAGTAAGGAAGTCGGTGGTGTTTTGGGTGAAGTTCATCCTCAGTCCCTTGTTTAGTGTGTCAGTTAAGAATTTTGAGCTTGGTCCTTCCAACTGTTGTTTCCTAAGTCCTAGAAAGGTTTGCAGGCCACAGCCTTTATGTTGGGAGCTGAGGATAATTATCCAGATCAGTTGGCTAGCTTTTGGTATTTGGCCAGAATTTATGGTGTGTGAAGGAAAGGGAAAGCAGCCTCTGAAAAGCCAGCAAGGCTGGGGAAGTGGTGAGAAGGTCAAGACTGATTTATCACTGGATGGTTAATTTGTCCAGCTCTCTTACTTAGGGTTTGTATAATTATGTAGATAAATCCTTCATAATCTTTCCTCCACAAAACTGTCCATCAGTTAGCGGTAGAGCCCATTACAATAGTGGCTCGATGTCACAAATCTGCCAGGCTGTCAAACACATGAGCCTGGGCCCCAGAGCGGCTGGTATAAACCAACACCCCTCCTCTACCACTCCTTAATTCATTCACATACTTAGAATTTTGTGTAGAGAATACTGTCTTTATGCTGTTCTCACTCCTCCTCAGTGCTTATTGTTTGGTCCTGCTCTGAACCTGGGAAGTCCGCCTTTGTGTAGGTTTCATTTCGTTCCTGTCTCTGACTGTCCCAGATTGGTTCGTTCCCTACCAAACAAAAAGGCAAAGGTTGTATCTCTAGTATGTTTCTGGTGTATAGAGAGCAAATGGAGACCTGGAGGTGGCCACAGGCATCTTTGGACCGCCCTTAGGTTTTGCTCATCTTGATAAAGTACGTGCCACTTCATTTCGTCTTTACATTTCAACTGGAAAACTGTGATTTTATGAAGTGATTTCTAGAGTCAGTCCTTATGCGTTCTGCCTACACAACTGCCATTGAGGATGGCGCAGGTGAACGGCCATGGTAGCAGCCGCTTCTGGAGCACACACGTAGCATCCTTTGAGCGTGCCCTGGCCTGTGGTACCCGTGACAGCACATGGGGAACCAAGGAGAGGGGCCTGGGTCGCAGCTGCGGCTTCCTGAGGTGCTCTTGACTGTGCGGCTTGCCTTGAGCCAAGAGGACCCCTCTGATGGCTGGAGGTCTTTAATGTCAGCACTCCCAAGGGCCTCAGCCTGTTCTTACAGGAACACAACCCGTCAGTGAGTTGAATCAAAAGGAAATGTGCACGTAAGCTCTGCCCTCCGCTGGACATTTAGAGTCACTGAGGCGCTTTGGAGTTTTTGTGGATCTGGAATGAGCCACCTGCCTTGGGGAAGCCTCTGCGTGAAAAGTGGAAGGAAAAGGACATGTTGGTTTAGGTACCTTTATGGTTTCCTTGTGGTTAATAGTAGAATGATCTCTGGAAGTACCTAAAAAAGCCGAGGTAGGAATGGATCTAAATGGATGAGAACTCAGACATGGTAGAGATGATGTTTTAATGACAAAACTAAAATTAGTGACATGTTGGTTGTTGAAGGAAATTTCAACCAAGGTGTTAGTCACTTGGCTTTTAAGCCCCCAAGTTAGACCCACTTCGACATTTCTACCCGTGAGAAACCGTGCTCAGGAAAGGATTCCATCCAGTCATCTCTGCCCAGCCCACTCCCTGGACTCCCCACACTGAAAAGGAAAAGCCAAGTTTTTACTATCTTCGGTGCCTTTGGTCCTGCTCGCATCATGTGATAACAAGGCTGCTGAGCCACTTTCCGGCTTAGCAGGTTACCCTCACAAAGAGAACAGTGAGGGCCCAGTCTTCAACAAAGAACGTCTTTCTTGGGCGCCCCCGGAAGCTACTGCAGGAGGAGCACTCCCGGAGGAGCCTGGGCTTCCCCTCACTTGGCCCTGATTGTGTTATTTCCGTTCTCCAGGGCACTCAGCCAGGGGATGTGCTGTGGACGGTTAGAAAAGGGAGTGATGAAATGTGCCCAAGATTGGAAATTCACAAGTTCCCTTTCCTAGTTTCATGTTCTTTCCCCACCTGCCTCTTCCATCCCAAAGAATAGAAATCCTTAAATAATATTGCACTAGGCATGATGGGCATCATGCTTTAGTAAAAGATCTAATAAACCTGAGAGAGTGTGAGGGATTTTTCCACTAGGCTAAACCTAATTTTAGCAAACCTTTCCATTTTTCAGGCTTCAGATGCCTGCTGTGTTTTGTGTTTTGTGTTTTGTGTTTTTTTTTGAAGCTTGTATGTAGGTCAAACTCCCACCAGTTTTTTGCTTTCATGCTACTGTTTTGAAGCCGTGTCTCATCTCTTTCTCCCTTTCAGCTCCCTTTCTACCAGGAAGGGAAATACCTGATTTTTTTTTTTTTTAATGGCAGAACATACAAACACACTCTTCATTTTGTGTGGTAAGGCCTGCTCCCGTGGCTTTCTTCATATATAGTAAGAGGTCATGGCAATGCCTTCAGACATTGTCATCCTTGTAAAAAAGCGGGGAGACCTTTGTCGGACACCAGAAGAAAATACAGGAATACATAAATTTAAAAAGACCAGAGTTTGCATTACAAGAAATTGATTCTGTCTTCTCTTCAGTCCTCTTTTAAATTCTCCTTCATTTCAGATTTGATCCTTAGAAATCAGCTTTTCCAAGGAAAGAGCTGCTCCTTCAAGACACGGTGGTGTAGGTGTTAAGGAGGAGAGAATGAGCCTCGAGGGCAAAAAGATCTGGGTTTGAACCTCAGCTCTGTCTCTGCTTCTAGGGAACTCACAAGCCAAATTACACAGTCCCTCTGAGACTTTGTTCCTTATCTTGAAACTGGGTTCTTTCTGTCTCGCAATCTAGCCAGCAACCTAGAGGATTCAATAAAGTCACTGTCATTGCCTGGCAAATGGCAGGCCCTGGCTTAGGATGATATCCTGGTCTCCCTGCTCTCTGTTCCCTAAATCCACTGTGCTGATACCCAGCACTGTGAGTCGTACAGCATGTGACAGCACTAAGCTCCGGATGGCACAGGGACATCGCCCTCTCTTAGTGCTCCTTGCTGTCCTGAGAAGTGTTTGTGCAAAGTCCGATAAGCAGAAGTAATCTGTTTCTTTCTCTAGCTCTTCCTTTTTGCTGCCACCTCTCCAAAGGAGCCACTGTCCTCTCCCTCACACCTGTGCTCCAGTGGCTTTATTGCCCTGCTACTATAGGAAGGTGGGGAAACTGGTTTTCAGAATACTTCAGGATTTATAGTGAGGAAAAGAAGTTCCTTGCAACTGTTGGTCTTATGGCCTTGGAAAACCCTGAGGCTGCCCTTCCACAGCTTGTTGCCATAAAAATAGAGGGAAACAGGTAAATAGGCCGAGCAGGTAGCTTTGGAAATGGCACCACTGAGCCCTGCCAGCAAGAGCCATCAGCCTCAGCCCAGTGCCTGTTGCATAGGCGTCACTTCACAGGTCTGGGTCAATCTGCAACTGATTCTCCTCTTTGCCAGATTATTTCGTGAATAGCTCATTTCCCTGCTGGAACCCCCACACTGAGCTGCTGGTTGGAGACTTGTTTCCTCTCTGGAGCTGTGTGTGGGTCAAAGAAGTGACCTGTCAGTTTAGTGGCAGCCCGGCTTGCATCGCCCAAGTCTGTGGACCCCTCCTCCAGACCCTTACCTGCAGGGGGCACTGTGATCGCAAGCACCATCTCTGGAGCCACAGGACCCACGTCCCTTCCAGGCTCCCTGTTTACACTTGAGGACATTGATGAGTTACTCCACCTTTACGTCTTCTCCTTTTACAGATTCTGTGACTTGAAACACCAGATGGGCTCCCTCAGTCTGCGAGCTAAAAGTTCATTGTCTAGCCAGACCTGCTTATCTTCCGGAGTTCTAGGGGACAGTCTATTCCTTGTCTCTTACAGCTTCTGGTGGCTGGCAGCAGCCATGTGTCTCTTAGAAGGACACTTGTCATTGGATTTAGATCCCACCAAGATAATCCAGGATGATCTCCTCATCTCAAGATCCTTAATCACATCCACAAAGACCCTTTTTCCCAGTATGGTTGCGTTTACCGGGTTCCAAGTATTAGAAAATGTACCACATATCTGTTGGGTGGGGGTCACCATCCAGCCCACTGCAGGCTACCATATGTTTGGTAAATTAAAAAATTGCTCACTGCAGCGGCACCCGGGTGGCTCAGTTGGTTGTGTCTAGCTCCTGGCTTTGTCTCAGGTCATGGGATCAAGCATCGCATGGGGCACCACACTCATTGTGGGCGCTCTGCTTGAAGATTCTCTCCCACTGCCCCTCCCTCCCTACTCGTGCACATTCTCTCTCTCTCTCTAACAAATATTTTTTAAAAAATTACTGTAGGAGGGGTGCCTGGGTGGCTCAATGGGTTAAAGCCTCTGCCTTCAGCTCAGGTCGTGATCCCAGGGTCCTGGGATCGAGCCCCGCATCAGGCTCTGTGCTCAGCAGGGAGCCTGCTTCCTCCTCTCTCTCTCTCTGCCTGCCTATCTGCCTACTTGTGATCTCTGTCAAATAGATAAAATCTTTAAAAAAAAAATTGCTGCAGGAAGCAGGGCAGTCTTAAAACTGATACAGGAAAGAAGAAAACATGGTGGCTAGAACTAAAGTATACACCTTAGGGGGTGTGTTTTTTGGGATGTATTTATTTATTTGACAGCACAAGCAGCAGGAGGGACAGAGGAAGAGGGAGAGAACATCTTAAGCAGACTCCACGCAAGTGTGGAGCCGGGCGCAGGGCTTGGTCTCATGACCCTGAGACACCACCTAAGCCGAAAATGACAGTTGGACGCTTAACGGACTGTACCACCCAGTGCCCCAATTTTTCTTTTTTTTTTTTTTAAATGCTGGCTATTATATTAAATCCTTTCGCAGGAACTGTTTCATTTGGGCATCGAATAGTGTGGTGGAAAGAGAACTGGATTTAGAGTTAGAAGACTTGGATCTGATACCTCTTACAAATTCTGTGACTGTCAGAAGGCCCTTAACTTTTCTGAGCTTCTGTTTTCTCTCTGTACAATGAAAATATTGCTCTCACAGCATGTTGGAGGAGCCAGTGACATAATAAGGCACTGAAACAAATAAACAAAGCCATAGGGTGAGATTGGAGCAGATCCCTAGTTTCACTCTGTATAATCTCAAGAAACCCAGACTCTGGGCACCCTCAGTGACTTGCCCAAGAACACTTGATCTTGGTTGGGGTGACATGGAAGTAAGATCACGCTGTTTAGTTTTCCAGTCTGATGAGTTCCCCCATACCTGCCCTGTTGAAGATGGTACTGAGTGGCTGCTGACAGGGATCCCCACTGGTGAGCCAGGAGTTGGGGCAGCCCCCAGTTGCTCTTCACGTCCAAGCGTAGACCTCTGACCGCTGAAGCGAGCAGCGGTGGGACTGCACATCTGTGTGCCGTAGCACTTCTGTGAGCGCTCATCTGCTGTGCCCTTCCTTCTTCATCTACCAGTAGTCATTCTGGCCTTTTTTGGTAAAGGCGTGCCTTACTCTCTTCAGTTTTCTGGAGAGAGAAGGGCTGGCAACATATTTTTCCTCACTTGCTCAAGGCCTCTTGTCCAGACTGAACTTGGAAGAAGGAGGTGGCTGGTACCCACTGATACACAGGTTGTATTGGCTGGTCTAGCGCATGGTTTCCATTGGCCACGAGTCCATGAAAAGTTCTTTCATCTCCAGGTTGGGAAATGAGAGCTCCAGGCTTAAAAGTGGGCCTCGTGTTTCCAGCAACGAAAGTATCTGCTCTCTTCCCTATTACACCACCAGAATACCTTTAGAGAATCACTCTTAGAGACTTAGGGACTCGGGAGCCTCTTGAGCAGTGGCAGGGGACTGGCTCCATGGGCCGCTGCCCACGTGAGCCTCTGGGATTTGCATACCTCCCGGGCAGCCCGCCTCGGCGCGCTCCTCTCACTGCAGGTGGCCTGGCCCGTGTCTCCCGCTGCACTTCACCCGTTGAATTCTCTGTCCTTCCCGCTGCACGCTTGCCTTCTGCCTTGCTCTCTCACCCCTTCCCAGGCCGCCTGTGGGTGCTGCCTCTCACCCCTCAGCTCCTACCATTGTCTACTCAGCCTGCCCTCCCGCAGTCCCCGCTTCTCTTGGAAAGCTCTCTTCCTCTCCTCTAGACTCCAGCTCCTCCGTTGGAGCTCCTCTGTTCTCAAAGCTCTCTGTCTCACAGGCCATCAGCCTTACACTCCCTTCAAAACCTGTCACCAAGTCCTCGCCCCATTCTGTGTGTAGGGCTCATCCCCACAGCCCCTTTGCTGTGAGTCCTGTCAGACAGACCGTGGGTCACGTGGCTCTTACTTGAGCACTTTTTTTTAAACACCTTTTTGAGCCAGTTGTTCCTCAGGCAGTGCCAGCAGCGGTTAGTAAGGTGATGCACGTACCTCAGGGAGTGGCAAGTGTGAAGGTGCTACCGGTGAGTGGTCGCTCTCGGGAACAGCGGGGGTGACACTTGTATTGTTTGTTGATGGCATAACTCCAGCTGGGCCTTGTGCTTAGGATAGTCTGCTGTTGTCCTGTCTCTAATCCCCTCCTTCACTCCTTTGCAAGTCATCCAAAAGCCGAATCATTCACAGGTATGTCCAGTTGGCTGGACGGTTTCAGGTTTTTGGCCTGCTCCTTTCGTGGTTTTCCCCGAATGTGCCTTCCACGCTGCACATCTGTGGAATGTATGCCATGCAATATATTTGATAGTAGTTCCTTTAATTTCCATGCCCCTCCCTAAATTGATAGGCTTTCCATCTCTGCCTGCATGTGGCCTAGCGTCATGGCCCATGCACCCAACAGCTTTGACTTTGATGGTCAGTTGGTGTAAGAATGGGTGGCCATGTTGGCCCCACGGTGAGTGCAGGGCCTGCCCTTGCCCTCTCTGAAGCAGTTTGATGAAGCTGTCCTCCAGTGGATGGACCTGGGGGACTCCTGGTGGGCTCTTGCATGATCGCATTATAGAGCACAGAAAGCTGGGCCTGAGAGCCCCCAACTTGCTGTCCTTTTTGTTCTGAGACATACGGATGTATTTTGCTTTCTAAAGATTATTTCCTCAAAGATAGTAGACCACCTCTTCCCCTGACTCTTGAACCTCTGGAGTGCTCTTCACTGACACCCCAGTAGTGAGGGTCTCCTCCTGTCCCTGGGTCAGGGAACAGACACTAGAAATAGATGGTGTGAGGCTTGAAACTGTGTGTCTTTTTCTTAAGACAGGCCTTTTTCTAGATGGTAACCAAGAACTCCCGGCAGGTTATCTCCAGTACTGCTGTCTACATTGTAACTGATCGGGAGCTATCAGTCCCATCTCCCAAATATACAAGCCAGGACCTTAAGCATTCTTACTTCCACCTGTCTCGGAACTGCCTAGAAACCTGTATTTAGTTTCATACAACTGACCTTACAGACATGCTGAAGTCCCTAGATTTCAAAACAAAACAAAGCACCATAGATTCTCTTTCCTTATTCCATAGAGAGTATCATGTGCCGTGGGAGAGAGAAGCATGCACTTCCACCTTGGTCTGTGCCCATTGAACTATTCTCCTTTGTTTGTAGCTCTTTAAAACCAAGCCCAGCAGCCAAACCACTGAGTTTAAAGCAGGGTTGGCGAACTACAACCTGTGGGCCAGCTCTGGCCCACTTCTGTTCTTGTATGGACTGCAGGCCAAGAATGGTTTTTACGGTTTAAATGGTTGGGGGAAACTCAAAAGGAGAGTGTTTATATCTCCTGAGAATTATACAAAATTCACATTTCAGAGTCCATAAATAAAGATTTATTGGGACACAGTCTCAGAAATTTGTTATCTGTGACACGTGAATGTCACCTGTGACTGCCTTCATGCTACAGTGATAAAAGTTGAATAGCTGTGACAGAGACCATATGGTCTGCAAGGTCCAAATATTTACTGTCTGGGTCTACAGAAAAAAGTTCGCTAAACGTCCTGAAGGCTCAGCATGAAACTGCAGACAGGAGGTGTTTTCTTTTCCTGTGTCTGGTGTCTCCTCTCGTCGATTTCAAACCAATAGGAAGAGGTGAAGGGGTTGTCTGTTTTTCTCGCTGTGCACCCCCCACTCCCCCAATCACAGTGCCTCATGGTGGGGGCTAGAAGGAGAGGCGTTTTCATGAACAGGACTTGGAACTTCCAATCACAATCCCTTTATAATGTTGAT
This sequence comes from Mustela nivalis, assembly GCF_964662115.1. Classification (NCBI taxonomy): domain Eukaryota; kingdom Metazoa; phylum Chordata; class Mammalia; order Carnivora; family Mustelidae; genus Mustela; species Mustela nivalis. The sequence continues at coordinate 198,836,387 of NC_139020.1, forward strand.
TTCACAGTTGTGACCAATATCCTTTCACACATACCCTCCCACGAAGCCCCTGTGGGAAGCTCAGTCTTGACTAGACTGCGCGCTGACGTGCAGTAAAAGTCCTCTCCATCCCCTGTGGCCTGTGCTTGGTGTTTTGTGTTGTCAGGAAGATGTAGGATAAGCCACTGTCCACCCACTAACCCAAACGAATGTTTTCTTGTAGGGTGCTTTTCCTGTAATTGCTTCTCACGGCTACCTGCCTGTACCAGGATTTAGAGTGGCCATGAGCTCCATAGACTGCCCCATTATCCTTCCTCCTCCCAAAAAACGGAAATCTAGACATAGAGATTATTATAGATTATTGCTCTGTTGGTATTTCAGAGCTTTGGAGGGTTAGGTTTTTGTATTTAGCAGTCCTGTGCATTGATTTGATCTCTTTCTCCCCAGTACACTTACCTTCATACTTTAAATCTCCTTCCACAGGTCAGATACCAGGTCCAGGATCCATGATCCCTGGGCAGCCCATGCCAGGCCGTATGATCCCCACCGTTGCAGCCAACATCCACCCCCCTGGGAGTGGCCCAGCACCTCCTGGTATGCCTCCAATGCCAGGAAACATCTTAGGACCCCGGGTACCCCTCACGGCACCTAACGGCATGTGTAAGTAGCGTGGTACTACTACTTCATCACCATAGTGGGGTCTCTCTGGGTGGGCTGGAGGCAAGGGACAAAGGCTTTATTCTCTAGATTATCTATAGTTTAGCAGGTCCATGGACAGTGCAGCCTGTGACAGTGGGTTCCAGAAGATCGATGTGTGGCCTGTGCTCTTCAGCACCCCTGATGAGCCGGTAAACAGGTGATGAGTGCAGATGCTTACAGTCATTTGGCCTTGTGCGCCACAGCCTTTGTGGCCTGTACTCTTGACCCTGAGGTCTGTGGGAAGGCCGGAAAGACATTCCTCACCCACTCATCTTTAAGCTTCTCTAGTTCGAATCTTATTAGACATATTGAATTGCTGGTGGTTTTCCTACAGAAGCCTTTTATGGATATGGGGTTCAAATGTAGAGGGTGTAAAGAAAAATAAGAACCAGTTTAAGGCAGAAATCACAAGTCTTTTGTGCTCCTCTGGGATATTGCTAGTAGCGGCTTAGACTCAAGAAGGAGTGTTGAGGGGCTGTGTTGAGAAGGACTAGGAGGTCCTAGCGGGCTCTGTGGAGAAGGCACAGGTCCTGCTGGGCAGTGTCTGGCATGTGTATGAAGCCGGGGCTTTTCTCCAGTAGACCCTGGTCTCCCCCAATCCTGGCCTCCAGAGGGTTGCTTCAGAAGCTCTGCCCTGTCCTTTACTCCTGTCGATCTCAGAATGATCCCAAAAGATAGCCAGTGGTGGCCAGGTGCCCCAGCCACATCTGTGATCCTGATTCATTTACCAGTTCATGTATGTGCCAAGGAATTAGCTCCTATTCACAGTACAAAGAGCTAGGACTCAAGAATTCCTGGTCTCCAGGAGCCTTAGTTGGGAAAACAAGAAATGAGTGAGTAGAGAGTAGTCTATAAGATTTGCAGGTTACCCGAGACTCTGAAGTGCTTTGAGTGTACTGTAGTGCTCAGGAAGACTGCCCAGAGCCAGGAGGCAGGCTACACAGAGGCATGTTTCTGGACCCCTAGGGGCTAGGACAGAGTAGGTGCATGGAAGGAAGACAGCAGTGTGGCCGCATGTGAAGATCATGACAGTAGAAAACCTTCCCCCTTGGGTCCTTGGTCACCGATTGCATTGTAGCGGATACTTTTCCTTGGCAAGAAAACACTGCACCTTGCTGCCTTACAGGGCCGGTCTGCCAAGACAGCTGACCAGTTTGCCATTTAGTTACAGATACGATATCCTTGGTCTTTACACTGGCCAGGATTTCATCCTGAAGGGCCCTCAAGGGATCATCTTGAGAATGTGGAGGGTTTCAGGTGCTCCTCCCACTTCCCACCACAGATGACTTGGCTCTAGGATCCCAGGCAGGCCTCATTGGGTAAGGTGGTTCCCCTCTTCAGGTCTTAGTTTCCTCCACTGAAAGATCAGTGGCCTTCAAAATGCTTTGAAGAGCTTTAGCAGTTTGGTGGAAATCTCCTGGGACGGGGGTGCGGTGGGGGGAAGGTTGGGTGAACTGACTGGTAAGCAAGGCTGTACTTGAATTATTTGTTTCATATGTTTTCATTTCTGACCAAATCAAGAGGTTTAAAAAACCCTGGATTAAATAATCTCTAGGGTTCCTTTGTACGCTAAGCAGCTAAAGTCGAAATAGGAAAGAGCCCCAGACACTCATACTAATTGTTCCCTTCAGGACCTGACCTAGTTTTGGCCAAAAACCCAAGGACTGCAGTTCAGGAGCTGTGGGGCCTCCCAGGACTGTCCAGCTTGTCAGCAGCTGCCTCGAGTGAAGTTCTCTGGTCCTGGTGGAGACACTTAATCAGCAAGAAGTTATTGATAATCTGTTTTGTGCCCACCTAGGCCAGGCACTGAGAGAGAAAGAAAAGAAGACACAGAACTTGCCCAGGAAGGAGCTTTATCATTTAACTGAAGAAGTTAAAATTAGCAGAGAGAACCATTAAAATGCAATAAAATCAAACTAAAATTAAGTTCTGCAAAGGTCTGGAGTGATTCTTGGAAGGGGTGGGCTGCGGAGGAGGTTGGGACAGATGCAGACACCTCAGCACGCTAGCCGAGACTTGGGTGTTCAGGGGTGACCTGACCTGCCCGGCCTGCGGTGGCACCAGCACCTCGAAGGCCACGTTGATTGCCTGCATAACAAAAATCACTTCCTATGTCATTTTTCTTGGAAGGGGCTCTTTCCCCAGCCCTTGTGTTTCCAGCAATGACGAGTCCCTCTTGGCTGTGTTTGCAGATGCCCCACCGCCGCCGCAGCCGCCACCACCACCGCCACCACCGCCCGCAGACGGAGTCCCTCCGCCTCCTGCTCCAGGCCCGCCAGCCTCCGCCGCCCCCTAGCCTGGAAGAGGCAGGCAGCGTCCATGCCCGTCGCCAGCAGCTGCAGGGGGGATGATGAGACTTGTGTTCCTCGGCTTCCTTGGGTTTCTTTTAGGATTTTTCTTCTTGCAGCCCCAAGCACGCATCCCATATTTCCCTGTCCCCCTTGCCGGCCCTCTCCATGCTCGGACACCTCCTTTGTCAGGTCCGTGAGGGGAAGCCTGTGGGGCCAGTGTGTCCTGGTCATCCTCACGGTAGCCTGCGTCCCCCTGTCCTGCTGTGGGGTGTACTGACCCTTTCTCTGCAGGTCCTGTCAACATGAGAAGTTTGTCTGTTGTTTCAGTGCTCTCCTGCAGTGTTTGGTTTTGATGCTTACGTGGCTAATGCTTTATAATCATTATGTTTTATTATTTTTTTCCTTTTGTCATTGCTTTAAATGAGAGCATCCTAAGTTCATAGGAACCAAAAAAAAAATGGTGATGGGCAGAGGGAATAGCCAGAGGGGACGAACCTAAAGGCATTATAAGTGACCTTATTTCTGCTAATCTGAGCTAAGAGTGGTGCTGATGGTGAAGTTTCCTGAGACTTTTGCCTCACATAGATGCACCAAAATTCAAAGAGATGGGGACAGGGTGGGACCCCACTGATTTTACTCCTGGACCGAAAGGACCTCCCCGCTGCGTGGCCCCTTTAGTACCTGGTAGGGGAGCGCCCAGCAGTACAACAGACCCACACTCCTTCCCTGGGCCCACCGGTTCTGGCTTTCTATGCAGATGATTTGTTGGATTAGGGGTGGGATTTGGGGAGGCGTTCCTTCATTTCCTAGACGAGCCAGGGAGCGTTTGAGTCTAGGGCGATGACTGTCCACTGAGTCTAGTCCACTAGTCACTGCTTTGTACTCATTCTTTTTTTTTTCCCCTCTTTAAAAAAACCAAAAAAAAAAAAAAAAAAAAACCTTCGAAAAGAAAAAAAAAGTAAGTAGATAGTGCTAAACATTTTAGCTCATGGAACTTGGTTAGGATGGCCGGGGGTTCGAGTCCCCAAACTACCTCTTGCAGTCCGGGGTGAGTGGGGCTCAGTGAAGCGGTACTTCAGGTTTGGGGCTGGATTGGAGAAGTGGGGCAAGATCAAGGGCTCTTGTCCCTTCTCGCTTCCCTTGGTGAAATCTTGCATTCCATCTGTCGCAGGGTTGTCAGAGAGAAGCTGGGGGTCCCAAGGCACGCAGTTGGCCATCAGAGCATCATGCTTTGAGGGCTGGGGTTCTCGGACTGAACGATCAGAATGCCATTCCAGAGGCAGAGCCACAAAAATGCCTTAACTCGAGCCCATTTTGACCCCTGCTGATGACTTGAGAGTTCTTGGTTTTCTCTTCTTGTCCTTCTTCCCTCCCCTCTATCCTTCCGTGGATGGGGGCAGGGTATGTTTGGTGGATCTTGATTTCCAAAGCGCCTGGCCTCTTCATGTCACATTGTCAAGTGGCAGTTTCATTGTTTAGAATGCTAAGTGGCACACCTTTTGGATATCTTTTTCTATATATTCTGTAAAGCTTTACATACGAGAGGGTGTAGAGAGGTGTTTATAAAACACCTCAGAACTTTCTTCCTTAGTATCAGAAAGCAAAAAAATAAAACCACAATTAAGATTTGCCTTTCAAACCCTCAGGTGTTGCCTCTAACCAGGTGGCCCTGGTCACCATCCGAGTACTGGAACCAAGGAGACCTTGTTCCTTTTGTGTGTGTGTTCTGGACTCTTGGAGTGGAAATGAGCTTGTTCCTGCTGGAGTTAAGTTCCAATGCATTTGTCTCCAGAAAGATCCCAGTGCCTTTTGACAATGGCCAGGGTGTTCCCTAATTCCTGCCAGTCTTTCCCAAAGGAAACTCATTCCAAATACTTACTTTTTCCACTGGGGTCTTAGAAGGAAAATGGAATTCTGGTTCATACTGTGGTCCCTTGTTAACCTCAGGTCTTTAATGTGATCGCTTTCAAATTTACAAGATCCAGGTGGAAATACTTTTACTATGCCGGTAACAATTCTACAAAATACCTGAATTCTTAACACTGTTATATTTCACTATAAGTGGTGACTTTTCTTTTCATGTCTTTGGTCTGGTTTCGTTCCTGTAATACAGCTACCCAATTTTGTGAGGGGGGGAATAATACGTGGTTTTTGTACAAACGTGTTTCTCAGTGTGTTATTTTGGAAAAATGAAGGGAGGGAGTTTTGGGAGATTGGAGGAAATTGATCAAGAAGACCTCATCTCCCTCTTTTTTTTAGTGAATAAATAGAACATTTCTGGATTCTAGTCCCATTCTCTGCATTCACACACCAGTCTCTTCATGTGTCCTATGAAGAGTCTAAAGATTCAGCCCCACCTGGTCTGATCCGCAGTGAGTTCAGGGATGCGGGACTTCCTGACCGAGCACCTTGATGATGCTTAAGGAGCATACAGTTAAATGTGCCTCGCCCACTGCTTCCGTGGTCAAAGTGAGGAAAGGGCTGTGGCCAAAAGCCTGGCACCTCCAAGGGAATGAATAGTTTTGATGGGAAGGCTAGAGCATGTTTGTCGGGATGCCGTTTAGAGAGCCCCCAGCTGGAGGCAGACCTTGAGGGCAGTTGGTTTCATGCACCTTGATGTACTTTTGAGGACAGCCTTTGAGCATCCACAGGTGCAAACCCTGTGCAGAAAACAGGAAAAGGCCATTGCCTTCGAGCTGCTTTTATGAACCCAGTGAAGCAAAAGCAGGGGCTTCTGCGGCGAGCAGTTAGCACCCAGCTCCTCGGGGAGCTGTGCCAGCCAGGTTGTGCTTTGCTGCCGGATCTGTTCGGACTCCCCTCTAGCACAGAGTGCTAGGACCAGTGGGGTCTCCCAGAGTTCTGTACTCCCCAAGGGTGACAAAGGAGGGTAAGCCCTGACCCAGACTAACCAAAGACTGGTTTCTAAACTTGAGTGTGAGCTCTTTAAAAAGTGTAACAGGACATGTGTAATCCACCAGTCTCTCACAGGTTCCTGGGATCCTTACTATGGAGTGGTTCCCCCAAGTGTGGTAAAGGACAGTAGTGTTGCAACCTCAGTACAGATCAGGATTACCCAAAGCATTGTTCGGAGACAGGCTGCTCAGCCCCACCCTCAAAAGTGATGGAGCAGGTCTGGAGTTCTGAAACACCATGTTTTGTTCTGTTCTTTAGAGAGTGGGGGCAGAAGAAGAAGGAGAGAATCTTAAGTAGACTCCATACTCAGCACGGAACCCCATCGGGGCTCGATCTCACCAGCCTGCGATCATAACCTGAGCCAAAATCAAGAGTTGGATGCTTAACCAACTGAGCCACCCTAGCGCCCCTGAAATACTGTGTTTTTAACAGATTTTTAGGGGGTCCTGATGTACCTGGGCAAGGGACCACCCTTGGGGAACCACTAGTTAGGAAGGTTGTGAGGTAGAACAAGATCTCTGTGGTTCCTGACAGCTGATCCTATGAGTTCCATTCATCTGGGAAACATTTGAGGGCCTCTTACTTGCCAGGCATTAGACCCTGCATGCAGTGAAGTCATAGTTATGAATAAGGTAGGCAAGGCTCCTGTACTCCAGGCCACTTAGATTCTTTTGGGGTGGGGGGTGGGGGATACAAGACCATAAATTAATAAGAAATAGGATTATGTTAAATAGTACTAGGTAGTCATGAAGAAAAATAGTGTAATCAGGAGCTTTCTGGGGGATCATGTAAATGGTCTGTGAATTGGGTGTGCTTACATGATTTCTGTCCTGCTGGGTGCGGTAACCTGAGGGTTCCCCCTCATTCCAGGAAGACCTCATCTGAATAATCCGAGCACCCTTTGTCTGGATACACAGTGCCAGCCCTGAGGTTTCCTTCTGCAAACCTCTCTGCCTATGGCCGTTAGTGTAAAGCCCTTGCTTTCTCTTCTGCTGCTCCTGGAGCATAGCTGCACTCTAGTAGATCCCTTGAAGGAGGACTTATTGGGAACAAGGTGAAAGCTCCTTGCTCCCCTGTGAATGGGTGGTCTCCATCTAAGGAAGTCACCTTGCAGGAAGCCCAGGACCGTCAGTGTTGGATCTCCTTGTAAACGGCTCCCCTGGACTTCATTTCCTGGTGGCTTGTTTTTAGGCCTGCTTCCTCTCTTCTTAGGAAGCACCTTTGACCCTGAATTTAAAACCGAGCTAAACAGTAGTGACCAAAAGGAGAGAGTCCTGTGAATCAACTTAACCAGAGGTTCTCAAAGCAATTAGAGCCAGTTCTCTCCAAGCACCCCCCGCCACCCCGTGCCGCCGCTGCCCTTTCCAATCCGTTGAACCCTAAGGGAAGAGAGACTTGTCTGATCCCCTCTTCCTGCTCCTGGCCTGTCTTGGAGAACTGGGACCAACTTCACTCCCTTCTGTCCCCAGTCCTTGCTGTCCTTCCAGGCCCTTCCAAGCCCACAAAGAACCGTCAGGTGACTGCTAACGGCCACCTTACCACTGCGGACCCTTAGGGTACAGCCTTTGCAGACTTGTGCAGAATAGCCGTGGCTTCACACAGTACAGTGACCAACACCTTTGGACAACTTAGACTGGAAAGAAAATCCCTCCCACTCTCTCCTGTGGCAACCTACCACCTCAGGTGCCCTCACAGCCAGATGGTCCCAGAGGGAGTTAGGAAGCAGCAGTGCCACTGGGTGGTAATAGCTTCTTTGCACAGGCTGATTTCCATGGCTGGTTTGGCCCTGACATTTTAGGATTTCCCATAGTCATCCAAATGGACTGGCATTCCTTGTTCCAGTCTGCTTACTGTGTAGTACCTATGCGTTTCCTGAGAATCACCTGGCGAGGTTGCTGGCTGAGACAGCAGGACTTCTGCAGACCAGCCTAGCCGCTGCAGGTCTGAGGCTGTGTTGACTTAAGCTGTGTAGCTCTCTCCCAGCTGACTTGGCTTTTGGGGAATGAAATTCAGGGGCTTCTCCAGTCTTGCAGCAGACCCATTGCCTGGACAAGATGACCACCTCCAGGTTGCGACAGGCCTTTCTAGGAGAATACTTGTGCAACTGAGAATCCAGAGCAGGGGCTTGTCAGCGCACATAACCCGGGCCCCTGACTCTTGGCTCTCCCGGTAATGCTGCAAGAAGGTCCAGTAGCAGCCCATCACCAAAAATGGTCAGAGCTGACTGACCTGGGACATGAGTTGGGGTTATTGCCATCTTGTACCCCGTAAGAAATCATAGCATTGACTTAAATGCCCAGGTGTAGGTAGGTGCAGGGGGTTGGGGAGGGAGGCTAGGCTTCCATTCTGCCAAGTGAGGCCTGACCTCTGCATCCTGATTCCTCTTGAAACTAAGAAGCAAGGATGAAAACGTTTGAAATCAAGATCTTGGCTCAAGTCCTGGCCTTACCACATCATTAGCATGATCTCAGTGTCAGTTTGCAAATGTGCAAAATGGTTACGAGATTTGACAAATCAGAGTACTAGAAAGACTAAAAACTCACGGAAATGTTAGTAGTTACTACTAAGGACTTAAATCCTGGAACCACACAGCTTCCTGTTCAGACTGAAGTATGCCCCAACCATGGTAACTGGAGCAGCTCCTGCCCTGGACAGCAGCCCCTCGTTAAGCTAGAGGCTTTCTGTGCCCAAGGAGGCAGGCTGTAGCCATGGCAATGGGCCTTGTGCCTGCCTTGGTGCTGGAGGCAGGTTGCCAAACCCAATAGGAACCTCAGAGGCATGTGGAAGCCATTGCCTCACAAAAGCATCCTTGATGCCCAAATGCACAAGACTTGGATGTGGGGACATGGGTGTGGGCTCTGGACAGGGGTTAATCTCCCTTTCTTCGACTCTCTAGTTCCTACGTCTTAGATCTCTTATTTGGTCCACTCTAACCCCTGTGCCCAGAAAAAGTAATGCAGTCCCTGGACACTGTGGCTACCACTATCTCATAAAGGAGATGGGTTACTGACTCCCAAGGTCATGCAGAGCTGATGCTGTATCCTGCTTTTCCTGTCACATTCCATTGCCTGATGAGTTTCCCCATTCATCTCGAGGCGTTTCCAAACCTGGTGTGCTGTGCTCCGTTCTGAGGTCTAGGGGGAATCAGCGGATAAGTGGTTAAAAGAATTTGCCCCCAAGTTAGGGAAGGGGGTCATTGAGGAAGGGGACATTTCATATTTTATTTTATATAATATGCGTGTTATAATTCAAAAATTAAATTGAAGCCAGCCTGGCCGGTTGAGAGGGTGGGGCATGTGACTTGATCTCAGGGTGGGGAGTGCAGACCCCACATTGGCATGGACCCTACCTAAAAATTGTTTTTTTAATTGAACTTAAAAGAATATATTTAAATATTCAATAAAATACATTAAAATGAGAAAGTGGAGTAGCTGGGGTTTTAACAGAGAAATGGGAGAAGGGTCCCGTTCAGAACTTCCTAGTGAAAAACAAGGGAGTGGTCCTCATGCCCCAGCTGTCAAGGCCCCATTGGTGAGGCCTTACTCCAGACAGACCTGCCTGGGGAAGGAGGAGGTAGGCACGTCTCCACTCTCACAACCACCACGCAAGAGTCAGACCCAAATAGAGGAACACAGACTTGTACATAGGCCAAAAAAGAAAATACAGATGTAAGCCACAGACCAGGGAAGCAGAGATGGGGTTGGAGGGTGCGTTAGTGCCTCTGTGGCCAGCCAGCAAGTGCAAAGCCCAGCCTGGCCCTCTGCTCAGAGAAGACTGTATTCCAAACCGGTATTAACTGTCCCCAGAGGCAGCATGAAGCCATGGAAAGAACCTCACGAAGTCAGCCCCTTTGCAGGAAGCTCCAGACCCACGTTCTGTGGTGGGAGTATCTGGTGGGAGTTGTCTGGTTGGTGCATGTTTGCTTCTGCCGCCCTTCCAGAACCTCCCAGCGCCTGGTCCTGTGCACTCAGTGTAGACAGGCGATATCACCGGGAGGCTGGGGAGGCTTTGCAGAAGGGACAGGTAATGGAACCAAGCTTTCTGAGCCCGTTTTCCAGGCAGACTTGGAGGGCAGGGAACACCAGCCTGCCTAAGAGGCTGCTGTCACAGGACTGTCTGTGAAAGGAACACACTTTGAACCAAGGGAATGCCATCCAGAAACACGCACTAGGACATGAGGAGGTAGATACGCCAACTTGGTTACCTATGTGGCTCCCTAGAGACAGAAATGGGAGTGTCTCACAAATACCACGGTTGTCACATCTAAGGTGGTGACCCCGAATGTCATTTGGGTCAATAACACACCGGGAGGTGGGCCGTTGCTTTGCGGGATAAGCTACCAGGACTAGGTCACAACTCCCCACCAAGCATGTCTCCGGGGATGAGGGGTCCCTGGCTGAACACCGAGCTTCGGTCAGCCCGCACACTAGTCTGACACCGCTCCTGCAGCCCGCGCGTCCCTAGGCTGCGATCTTGGCTCCTTGGTTCAGCCCAGGACCTTGAGTTTGCTGGTCTGGGACACGTGTGTTGGGAGGGTGGTGGTGATGGATCCTGGGAGGAAGGAGCCAGGATTAAAGGGCGCTGCCTGGGCTACCCCGAGGAGAGAAGAAAGACGGGAGTCGCTGTAGTCTCAGAAGGGTCTTGCCCCCTGCCCCTGGGATGCGTTGTGGAGGGCCTGGCTGTGCGAGGTCTGAGCTTTGGCTGTGGACGGATTAGGTCTGATCCGATTAGAGCCTGGGCGGTCGGCTTCGCCCCCTTGCCTGGCGCTGCCGGCGCCTGCCCCGCCCCCGTGGGCACCCGCAGACGTCCCCGAGACCCTTCCCCGCCCCGAACACGGCATTGGCGCAGAAATCCGAGAGGCTCCGTGCGCCCCGGACTCGGCTTATTTCCACACCGCGAGCTCGGGCTTCCGCCCCCTGCGGCCCTCCCGAGCCCCGCCCCGAAGTTGCGGGTGTCTGGGCCCCCGCCTCCGTGCTCGCCGCGTGGCGGGTGGGTTCCTCGCAGGTGGGGGGGAGCCCGTACCAGCCCTCCACGGGGAGGGCTGGCCCGCCCCGCAGCTCTCCCGCCCGTGCACCTGTCGGCTAACGCCACGCGCGGCGCTGTGCTCCGCACCCACCCGCGCTACTCCACGTCCGTTTGTCTCGGCGACCAGAGCCGGGGGTCTGTCTGTCCACGGCAGGCGGACGGAGCAGGGCAGGCGTCAGAGCTACGTGCGGCGGGGCGGGCGCGGCGGGCGGGGTGGGGGCGGCGCTGAGAGCGGCAGCGGCGGCGCGGGAGGCGGGGAGGCGCGGCGCGCCGGGGACAGCGGCGGACGGCGGCGGCGGCATGCGGCTTCTCGCGCTGCCCACCGTGGGCTGAGACGGCCGCAGCGCGGGCGGGAGGCGCGGCGGCCGGCGAGCCGAGGGCGCAGCCAGCCGGGCAGACCGTGGACAGCGGTCGGCGCGCCGCGCCATGGGCCGAGCCGGGGGCGGGGGCCCGGGCCGGGGACCGCCGCCGCTGCTGCTGCTGCTTCTGGGGGCCACGCTGGTCCTCGCCGCCGGGGCCGCGCCGGGTAGGTACCCACTGCGACCGGGACCCCAGTGACTCTCGCACCTCACCCTGGGCCAGGGTCCCGCTGGCCTCGGGTACAGGCGGAGTTCGCGAGCTATGGCAAGGGGGCGGGGCAGCGCCTTGCTCGCGACGGGGGCGAGGGAAGGGGCGCGCGAGGAGGTGGGGTACTTGAAGGAGGCCGAGGGGTGGGGGTCGGCCCCGACCCGGGTGGGTGGGCAGAGGTGCCGGCTGGGGGGAGGGGACTGAGTGGGCGGGGCGTGAGGGTGCGACTTCGAGGCGGGACCTGGAGGTGATGGGGGCCCTGAGGATGCGACCTTAGGGCGGGGCCTGGAGTGGGGCGGGGCCTTGAGGGTGCAACTTCGGGGCGGGGTTTGGCGGTGGGGTGGAGTCCTGAGGGTCAAACCTCTGCCTGGGGCCGAAGGTGGGGGCTGCCCCGTTCACACTATGGGCCTTGTCGGGGGCGGGGCATGACGCCTGAGGGGCGGGGCCTGAGCGGGAAACGTCGGGCCGGGTGTGTTTCCCCTTGGGGGCGTGGCCTAGACGGTGGGGCGTGGCTTTGGGAAACCTGGTCCTGGCGTCTTCGGGTGGGCGGGGAGGCCGGGAGAGCTAGCGGCAGCGGGGGGCGGGGCCCTGACGTCGTGCCCCCTCCCTCCCGCCCACAGCGCGTGAGGCGGGCAGCGCCGTCGAGGCTGAGGAGCAGGTGAAAAGCGTCCTGGAGTGGGAGCCGCGTGCCAACAGCACGCGGGAGAAGGCCGGCCCACCAGCTGCTGGGGAGGATGAGACCTCATGGACTGCACCTGGCGGCCAGCCGGCTGTGGTGGGGCCTGGGGCCAGGCCAGAGGAGGCACTGGAGGCGTCCGCGGCAGTGACCGGCACCGCCTGGCTGGAGGCCGACAGCCCGGGCCTGGGTGGAGTGACCGCAGAGGCGGGCAGCGGCGACACCCAGGCCCTTCCAGCCACGCCCTCGGCTCCTGAGGAGGCCCTGGGACAGTCATCGATGCCCACTGTTACCCCCGAGGCTACAGAGGCAAGCGGACCACCCTCCCCCACTCCTGACGACAAGCTGAGCCCAGGCCCCGAGCTCCCCAAGGAGAGCCCCTTAGAGGTTTGGCTGAACCTGGGAGGCAGCACACATGACCCACATGGGCCAGAGCCCACATTCCCCGTTCAGGGCACACTGGAGCCCCAGCCGGCGTCAGATATAATTGACATCGACTACTTCGAAGGATTGGATGGTGAGGGCCGTGGCGCCGACCTGGAGAGCTTCCCAGGGTCGCCAGGAACCTCAGAGCACCACCCCGATAGCGGGGGAGAGACCCCTTCCTGGAGCCTGCTTGACTTATACGATGACTTCACCCCCTTTGATGAATCTGACTTCTACCCTACTACATCCTTCTATGATGACTTGGAGGAAGAGGAAGAGGAGGATGACAAGGATGCAGCAGGAGGTGGAGACCTGGAAGATGAAAGTGACCTTCTGGTGCCCACTGAGAAGCCTGGTCTGGGGCCCGGGACTGGCCAGCCCACCAGTCGGTGGCATGCCGTCCCCCCACAGCATACTCTGGGGATGGTCCCTGGCAGCAGCATCGCCCTCAGGCCCCGCCCAGGAGAGCCAGGCAGGGACCTGGCCCCAAGTGAGAATGGCACCGAGTGCCGCAGCGGCTTTGTGCGGCATAATGGCTCCTGCCGGTCAGTGTGCGACCTCTTCCCAAGTTACTGTCACAATGGCGGCCAGTGCTACCTGGTGGAGAACATAGGGGCCTTCTGCAGGTAAGGGTGTGGCAGGCAGGTGCACAGGGACTTATAAAAGAACTGAAAAGCATATGTGAGGCCTACTCAGCAAAGAGGAGGACATGATGGGCACAACTTCCAAGAGGTAGTGAGTTGCCAAGCCAAGAGGCTCCTGGGATTCCCAGGTCAAGAGATGTTCACGTGATATCTTCCACAGGAAGTTACTTCTTAAATGTACTTCCTGTGACCTCACTAGGAAAGACTCCCCAGAAGTAAGATTTTGTATTTCCTCCAAGTGTGTGCCCTATACCAAAGCACTAAACTATAAAGACAAAATGAAGGGACTTCTCTGAGGGTTTTGGAAAGCAGCCTTTACTGGCTCAAGGGGTCCCACTGGAGAGTTTTGGCTACAGTGGCACAAAGAGTAGGCTTATAAGCCTGCTCTGGAGGAAAGAAGGCCTCTGAGCATGCCCTCTGAGACACATGTGTGGTAGGAGGTGGACTCTGTCTACCCACAGGGCACCTGTTAGGGGGTGGACGTACAGAGTCACAGTGAGGAGCAGACCCCAAGAGGAGCCACTTAAGTAGGTCAAGTGAGGCAGAGTATCTTTCCTGGCATAGCAGATATGGGGTTCCTTGACTTTGGGTAGTGGCTTTTCCCTTTCTACTTGATCTTTTTCCTCCAGCGCAGAATGTTTTAAAGACTCAGAGAGTTTAGTGTCTCTAAGGACGTCTTCTGCAGCCAGCATCCCATGCCTCATCAGGAATACATCATACACCCGCCCTCGTGGCAAGGTCATTAACCTGCTGGGGAGCTCACTGGCTTATTCTGGAAGAATCCCAAGTCAGCAGTGATCTGGGTAGTTTGCTTGTCTCTGTCCTTTACAGACCCTGGAAGTGGGGTGGGACCCCCAGATTGCTCAGGGACTTGTTTCTGTTGGTCCTAGGAGGAACATTTCTGGAATCTAGGTGTTTCTCTAAGTGTCATTCCTGATGTTTCTTTTTCTTGGTCTTTTTGGAGGTATGTGAAGAATTCAAATTCTACAGGTCTTGATGTTCCGATAGAAAAATAATATATAGAAAATGTAAATGTTGTGCCTTTGGCATTAAAGCTGGCTTCCAGTTCCTTCTTTCCTATAAGCAATCATGAAATGATTAAGGTCAGTCATATAGAATGTGTCCACACAATTGAGATTGGAGTTGTCCAGTCATTGCTAAAAGAAGGATCTGCCATCAAGACATTATGGCAATAGTACCTTGCTAGTTGGCTAAGGGCTACCAGAAGCTACCCTGTGATTTTGCTCCTCAAGCTTTGGTTAGTGGGATGATAGTGATGCTTAGTGGGATTTACCCTGGGAGCTCTGAAATCTCTGTGTGAAATCATTGTCTTTCATCCTGCTGGAGGCCTGGGCTTTTCACCTTCAAAGTAGTCTTGCCATCACCGCATGAAATGGAGAGCCCACGATGCTTCTGGAGAGCTAGCAAAGTTCCCAGAAGCTCCTGGAGCTCTAGGGACTCCCGAGTGAGAAAGCAAGCTTGTCCTCAGTAAGCTGCCTGGCTGTGCTGACAGGGGATCCTCCAGTGGGGCCCGCTTCAGAGGACTTTTCCACAAGTCCCCCCACCAGCTCCCCTAGCTCACCTTCCCTCCCAGGGGCACACTCGGTCCTCCCTCCCAAAGATCCCTCCTCAGGCTGTGCATGCCCAGGCTCTGCTCTGGCTCAGAAACTGTTTTGCATTCCACTCACAGGAGACTCCGTTGCAGACTGCAGCACGCCTTTGTCTCTGTCACCCTGACCCACTGCAGGGAAATGAGCAGAGCGATGGCAGAACTTTTCTAGAACCATGGGTTAGTGGGATCGTCTTTGCTCACTGCGCTCAGACAGATAGCCTCCCAGGACTGCAGAGCGTCCGTTGGAAAAGAAAGACTTTCCTGTTAGTCATGTCTCTGCGCACTATTTCGGGCGTGGAGTAGTCAATTCTCCGAGGCGAGGCATAATTTCCCCTTTTCTGGACCCCTTTCTCTTGTCTGTCATTCACCCTGAGGTTCATGTCCTCCCTCCTTTGCCTGCCTCTGTATCCTTCCACATCTTTCCTC
The DNA here is from genome assembly GCF_964662115.1 of Mustela nivalis. Classification (NCBI taxonomy): domain Eukaryota; kingdom Metazoa; phylum Chordata; class Mammalia; order Carnivora; family Mustelidae; genus Mustela; species Mustela nivalis. Next base: position 198,851,645 of record NC_139020.1, read on the forward strand.
TTTGAAGCAGCCTGGTTCCCATGGAAACAGCAATGTCATTGGAAGAGTTGGAGCCTGGGAATGTCCCCAAGGGCAAGAGAAAGTCACTCAACAAAAGGACTGAAACCCACCCAGAGGGTTGATTCTCACTGTGCTTTCATGACCGTTCTCATGGTAATAGGACAGGAAGCTTTAGGGGCAGAATTTGGGGGGCTGCAGAGACAGGAGGAGACTACACATCCATCTTCGTGTTCGTCCTTGTCTGTCACTTCCTTCTATTTCAGCATCTGGGGAGCCTCATGAACTAGACGGGACTGCAGAACACCAGGAGAGGTTTTCCCGGGTAGAGTGGGTTGACTACTTTTGGAGCCAGAGGTCCCATTAATCTTGTTTTTCACCCAGAGCCAAGGGCAGGGGATGCTGAGAGAATCCTATGATTGTCCTCCTTGAGGCTGCGAGGTAGAAAACCAGGGTTCCCACCCCCCCTTCCACACAGTCCCTTAACAGTCACGTGAGCAACCTGTTCACTCCGTCCCTCGGCACTCTGGTTGTCTCATTTATGTCCTGGACTCCAGTGCTGTCCTGCCCACTGCGTGGGGGTGGTCACGCAGAACCTCCACCCCAGTTGTTCTAGACCCTCATGGGAGTGGGCTGCTGAGGTGAATGCGGGGCGAAGGGGCCAGGCCCTTGCTGTGGCTGCCAGCCTGTCCGCTCAGTCTCACTCTGTCGCTGCCCCCAGGTGCAACACGCAGGACTACATCTGGCACAAGGGGATGCGCTGCGAGTCCATCATCACCGACTTCCAGGTGATGTGCGTGGCCGTCGGCTCAGCCGCCCTCGTCCTGCTCCTGCTCTTCATGATGACTGTGTTCTTCGCCAAGAAGCTCTATCTGCTCAAGACGGAGAACACGAAGCTGCGAAGGACCAAGTGAGTCTGAGTCCGCCAGCCGCACCCTGCCCCTGCGGCTGCCCCCGCCATCTGACCCCGGGGACCTGGCCACGGGGGTTCCTGGCACCTGCTGTGCCTCCCTAGTTGTGTTTTCTATCCCAGAGGCTCCCCCAGGTTGATCCCTTCCTGCACGGAACATGCTGGCATTGTGGCAGAGCCTGAGCCCCTGGGGCACACCGTCCAGCGCCGTGCCCAGTGTCCTCTGCCCCATGACAGAGGGCGCTTAAGGAAAAGACACCCAGCACCCTCCTGGCCGTGGTCCCCCATGTACGTAACTGCGCTCAGTCCTCCCACGGCGGACTGCACCTGCTCCATGGCTCTTTGCCGGGCACGGCCAGTGTGAGGATCTCGCTCACGAACTGCGAGGAGTAACCCCAGCTCCCTCAGACCTGCCGTCTCCCAGGCCCGACTCCTCCTGACTGAACGCTGGAGAGAAGAGCTTGGGCAGCGCATCGCCATGCCCAGCTTGTCGGTGCCTGGTCCAGACAGAAGTGCAAGGGATTTAGGGAAGTCCTCTTGACCTCTCCTAAGTAAAGTTTTGGGGGTGGAGGGGCCTAGGCTAGGCTTCCTCTGTGGTGGATTTTCAGGGCCCCATGGGAATAGAGTCTCCTTCCAGCTTCTCTCTTAGCAGACGAGTGACTTCTGTGTGCATGTGAGATCCACATGTGTTTCCCTCTAAGTCCAGGCCTTGCACACTTGGCCGTGGCCTTATGCACTGTGAGAGAGTCACTCTGTCCCTGAGCAAAGTAAGGAATGCTCTGAAGTGTCACGGGAGTCCCAAAAGGAGGAGGTTGCGGTTCAGCTTCCTGGAGGCCTGAGAGACAGTTGATGCAGAACTGTCCCCCACTTTCGACCTGTTGCCCCCTCACTCCCCTCCCCCGCTAACCCGAGACTCCCTCCAGAGAATGCTCCTGAAGTACTTTCCCTGGGATCCTGGGAAAAGGACAAAAGGCCATCTGTTGCTCCTTTGCTGGGTAAACTCCTGCACTGTGCAGATGCGGGCGGCCGCCGGGAGCCTTTCAGTGACCCGTCCCGACGCTGCAGGGGCCTCTCCATTGTGTCTGTGCGCTGAGGCGGGCCGGATCCGTGCATGTCCTCATCAGCCAGGACCCTGGGTGGCAGGGGGAGGAGAGGGCCATGCTGCGACCACCTACCAGGGTAGCTGCTGAGGAGGCCAGGGGAGAGAAGGAGCAGCTGGCAGGGCAGTGGAGAAGCAAGAGTAGTGGCCAGGGACAGTACCACGTTCTAGGCCTTCCTCCATCAACAGGCTTTGTGTTCTGCACAGAGCCTGACCCCCGGGGCACCGTCAGCTCCCAGCATGCCACCCTCACTTCCTGCACGTTTTTGCTTGCTTTTGGGATCACGCTCCCCGTCCTCCGTGTGCAACAGATACTGCTGCGGTGTACTGCCTCTGAGATGTGCATCCCCCCCCCCGCCCCCACATATTAGCGTCTCTGAAACTGGACTGCGTCTCACAATCACTGGCATCTTATCATCACGGTTGGCCAGATGGCAGTCACGATGCGGTTGTAAACGCCTGGCAGTCACAGTCCTGGCCAGAGCTGTTCATATCGTTGTCAGTGCTTTATCTGAAGTCTCCGTGAGCCACTTCCAGTCTAGAATAAAAACTCTAGGTGATAAGAAAGTTTCTGGGTCACGCTTTTAAGGGGCAGAAGTTTTTTTTTTCCTCTGCGGTGCATCGAATAATGGCACTCCTTATTACGGTCCGCGGTGTCTGATGAAATATGCGTTTGACCTGCGACGCTTTGGGCAGGCTTGGCCGTGATCGTCGCACTCACGTTTTCCCTGCTCTCTTCCGTCCCAACCAGCAAATTCCGGACCCCGTCGGAGCTCCACAACGATAACTTCTCCCTCTCCACCATTGCCGAAGGCTCTCACCCAAACGTAAGGAAACTTCACCACAGTCCCTGTACCTCCTTTCCCCCCTACACATGCCCGCACCTTGGCTCCCCGTGATGACTTGTCTGTCACCTGTGACTTGTCTTTCCCACCCTCTCCCTTATCCATAGGCCCTGCCCAGGCCACTGCCCTTGTCTTTGGGCTACTTCCGAGCTGGGGACGGCTCCTCCCAGCTCTGGAGATGAGCGTGGGGAGACCAGTTTGGGTGGCGACGTGGGACTAGGACAGGGACGGTGCGCCGCTTCCTTGACAGACAGCTCTAGGGGGTACCAAAGATCTTTTTTCCAGGATGACTCGGGATTTTTAGCTTTATCTAGACTTTAGAAGTTTGATTTTTCCTTCCCAGGGTCTTTCTGCTCTCTGTATGGAGAAGAAAGACTGTTTTCGTCGTGAGGGAATGTCCTCGTGGTCACTGAAGTGAATGGCGGTTGCTCTTCGGAATGGCTAGACCAGTGTCCTTTACACTGTCCAAGGAGGCATATTTACGCTGGTTAAAGCTGAGGGGGGCACAGAGCACTGGTGTAATAGTAAGTCTAGGGGTAAATTCTGTTCTTGGGAGGATGGGCTCGTAAGTATCAGTTGAGACTTAAGAGAAGGTCTCAGTCGAGCAGTTTCTAAAGATCCTGGCCTTCTAGTGTGTCTTCTGGACCACACTAACCAGTAAAGAAAGTACTGGATACTGTGAGAGAAAATCTCATAAATAAAGCAGAAACCGCCCAAGCTCCAGATCATGTCACATCCGAACCCGGGACTTCGGCATGTGACACAGGCCCCGTACCACACAATGAAGGCATCAATACACAGATAAGGGAGCGAAACTCAGACTCACAACCTGCCTGCAGCTGGGAAGCTTGCGGAAGAGCGGCTTGTGCTGCTGTGGGGACAGCATGGAACTAGACCACTGTTTTCCTCTGATAGATGGGGATGGTGCAGCCCCAGGAAGGGAAAGAGAGAATAACAGTAAATGTGACCTTGTTCACCAAACCCCAGGGAAGAACTTGGCCTGGTGGAGAAGGAGGAAAGGGGTCGACTTTAAAGAAGAAATCAAAGAGGTTAGTTTAGGATAATTTGTTAGTCTTTGATACAAAGGGTAGAGAAGCAGATACGATTTTACTGGGTATGCACCAAGATACTAATACGTTCAAGACCATCTAATAACCCAGGACGCCAGATGTCTTATAAACGTTCAGATTGATAAGCACTTTAACCAGCCCTTGAGATAGGCACTTTGAGGGCAGGAAGAGCCTCCCTCGTCTCCATACACTCCATCCCTACCTTGTTTGGCCCCACACAGTGGTACATGTGTGGTCGCCATTTGTGGAACGCTGGCAAAAGATGGCCTAGCGGGGCCTTCTGGTTCCACTGTATGTGTGGGGCAGCCCACCAGACCTGTGCGGTGGTTCCTGGTTCCACTGTACGTGTGAGGTCACCTGCCAGACCTGTATGGTGGTTCCTGGTTCCACTGTACACGTGGGGCAGCCCGCCAGACCTGTCCGGTGGCTTCTGCAGGCAGGGTATTCCTTGTCCAGAGAGCAAGGGTCCTTAGGAAAGTTTCTGATGCATACATTGTCCATTGTTCTGGCATCCCAGGTGTAGACAGACAACTTTCCTCTTCCCGAAAAGGGAGAGGAAGGAAATAGCTCCTCTTGAAGGTCTCGGTGGCATGAACCAATACCGAGGCTTCCTTGGCCGACCTGACTTTGTAGAAGGTACGGCGTTTGTCCAGTAAGGCTCCCACTGACCTTGAGTTCAGAATACCACAAGGCTTAAAACTGGAGCCGCACACGGGCTGGTCCACCATGGGGGACTCCGCCTGAGAAGGGGCGGTCGGGGTAGTGCTCAGGACATCCCTCAGTGGAGGGGCAAGATGAGGCTCTGGGGGTCTCCCGCCCCTCCTGGATCTTGCAGGTTGTGTCAGCCTGGCATTTTGCGCTCCACTTGTGCCCCAGGGGACATCCTGTCCCTTCTGCCAAGGCTCTGAGTGTGAGAGGGGCCGAATCTCCTGTCCAGCAGGGCGTGTACCCCCCGATCTCCTCCCTTCAGCTCTTCGTTCTCTCCACCCAGCCTGCAAGTCAGACTTGATCGTATTCAAGACCTTGTGGGCACTGACGGTCCAGACAGTTGCCACTTCAGTTCGAAGTGAAGCCCGGTCGGGCACTTCCTTCCCCACCTGCAGTCATCCAGTGCTACTTACTCCTCACCTGGGCTCTGCAGCAGGCGAGCCGGTGGCGGCGTGAGCCCGTGAGCCTGCGTGCAGCCAAACAGCCAGCCCCTGGAAGGAGCATCGGGAGGGAAGGGAGAGCCTGTTCTCCTCTGCCTGTGCTATGGAGACCTGCGAGTTCTCCAGGAGCAATGGCCAGTGTGTGGGAAGCTCAGCGTGGCTAATGTCACCTGAAATCCACAGGCCAATGCCGTGCACCGCCCCGTTGGATCTCACAGCCGTGCTGTCCACGGAATGTCACGGATATGACACGGTCTTCCCAAGATTCCACAGACCTTCCGGATTTCAGTTTATTCCTTACTAGCGCATCTCTGTGGTGTCCCTTAGTGCTTCTGTGCACTCTCTCCCCATTTCAATCTTTCTTCCTTCCGAGGCTCTATTTCATGCCCCCTGCTGAGGGAGGTTTGTGTCTGGACAAGTGGGACTCCAGGCCTGAACCCACACCACTCCTGGCCTGAGGGATCCCCATTTGGCTGGAGTGGAATGCCAGGAAGGGGAACACGGAGCAGTTCCCAGGACTTAGGCCAACTAGAGGGCCAGCTCCCTTGCCCTGAGGGATTTCTGGCACTTCAAAGGCAGATGGACCTTCTGCTGAGGAATCAGCAACCCTAGGCTTGCTAGGATCCAGTTCTGGCAGAGACACTTGGGCTAGCACAGCTCTGTCTTGGTTCAGACACTCCCTCACCTGCCCTGTTTGTTGGAAGTACTTAGCTTGTCTAATAGCATTGTTTGGATACCTGTATTCCTTATTTTTAGAATATACTCATCCCACCTGTTGGCCCAGAAGTCCATTTTCTCATCTGTCTAGATCCCAGGAGCCACGCTTGGGCCCCCACCTTCAAGGCCTCACAGCTTTGATGCCCATGTCTGTAGGCACCCCTAAATATACTTTTCTTTTTCTTTTTTTTTTTTTTTAATTTTCTTTATTTATTTGACAGACAGAGATCACAAGTAGGCAGAGAGGCAGGCAGAGAGAAAGGAGGAAGCAGGCTCATCACGGAGCAGAGAACCCGATGAGGGCCTCGATCCCAGGACCCTGGGATCATGACCTGAGCTGAAGGCAGAGGCTTTAACCCACTGAGCCACCCAGGCGCCCCTAAATATACATTTCCTCACACGAATCCTATTTGCCTCCAAAGACTGTGTGATGGTGGTGGGTGGGGCAGTCAGAGGGAGGTGGTATTGAACAACATGAAAATGAGTCCCGTCTTTGTAAGAGGCCTGGCAAGTACCGGCCATCCTGTCCTACTCCAGATTTGCTATGATGCAAAGTCTGCTCTGCCTGGGATCTTTAAAGGCATAGCTCTCAAGCTTCCGAGCCCATTGTCTCTCACCAGACAACACGGAAGTACGCGGCATGAAAAGTACAGTTCTTCCTCATCCCGCTTCCCTCTCCATACAGCCTGTGTATGTGTGTGTGTGTGTATGAGTGCATATACATACTTAACATATCAGGGAGATTGTTCCATCTCATTACATCTATATGTGTGTCATTGACATTTTTTTTCTAAATCTCTCCCAGCAATAATAGAAAATGCCAAGGGCCTGAAATCTGCCTCAGTACCGTATGAAGTTCATTTCTTCTGGCCCTTGTGGCATTGGGAATGGGGAACATGTGTTCCCCTGTGGTCTGGAAATCATTCCTGAGGTCTTTGAAACTCTACCATACTGCTCGGTTCAAGATAGTCTTCTGGAAAAGTGCCAAGTGAGGCTGGGGACAGGGAGAGGCGATAGTGAGTTCTGTATGCACACGGTCCTTTTGAATACCTGTAGTGTCCTGTGTAAGCCTGGAGACTTTCTCCGCTTGCTTTCCAACCAGTCACTACCCCAACCCAGTGCCATAATGGGTCAAACTCGGTAGCAGTCAGCATGGGCAAGAACTCACCACAGTTGTACGGAGTAGGCCCTGCTCCCAAAGCATGATGATCGCCTTCGATTTCAGAAGTAGTTAAAGTCAGAAAAGTCTGAGCTATCTGGTCAGCAAGATACCCTATCCTTCTCACCACCCGTGCCTGTGGTCAGCAGACCTCCAAGCACTCACAGTAGCTCTCTGGGGTGCCTGAGAAAGAGCTGAGGCCCACCGATCACATGGGTGTGCAGGCCCATCTCCAAGATACGGTGGGCCCCATTCCAGACCACCACAATAAATAAATAGCAAAATTAAGCGAATAAAAGGAAAGTTGTTGTTTTGCGGTGCATGCAGAAGTCAGGTTTACACCATACTATAGTGTAGTAAGTGACCAACAAAACAGTGTACATACCTTCATTTAAAACCACGTTCTTGCTAAGGAATGCTAACCATCATCTGAGCAGAATTCCAGCGAGTCCTAATGACTGGTCACAGATCACATAACAATAGTAATGAAAAAGTTTAAGATATTGTGAGAATCACCAAAGTGTGACACAGAGACAGGAAATGAGCAAACGGCGTTGGAAAACGATGCCGATAGACTTGCTCAACCCAGGGTTACCACTGACCTTCAATTTGTATTAAAAAAAAAATTGCGGTGTCTACGAAGCACAAGAAAATGAGGCGTGCCTGTAAGGCCCGAACGGCCCTAAAGGAAGAGAGCCGTGGGAAAGCAGGGCATGGCTCAGAATGCCCAGAATGCAGAACTGGGGGACTGTGGACTGCTGTGGGTTTCCTGAAAGCCTGCAACAAGCAAATTCAGGTCCGGGTCCGGAGCTGGTCCGAGGGCTGAGGGCAGCACACACACCCAGGTAGGCAGGAACGGATGGTGAACCAGCAGTGCGAGTCCCATCCGACACGAAGGACGACAGGCCTGTTGAGGCAGCGGGACTCACCCGGGCGTGGGTTGAGGAAACACCTTTCAAGTTAGCATCTCTTGGTAGATAAACCCCTGCCGGGAAGGGGCACACATATCTCTGTCCTCTCGTCAGAGGGCGTGTAGTTTTCAGGGTGACCTTCCTAGAAAGCGGCTGCAAAGGCATCCGTTTGGTTCCTTTGAGTCTTAGAGTCTCTTTCTTTCTTCTCTCCAAAGCCTGGGGGGGTTCTTTGACCCCCTCTATCCGCCGTCTCCTTCCCGCCCCTCCCTCACCCTTTTCCCTCTTCCAGGATGATCCCAGTGCTCCCCACAAAATCCAGGAAGCTCTCAAGTCCTGCCTGAAAGAGGAGGAGTCATTTAACATCCAGAACTCCATGTCACCCAAGCTCGAGGGTGGCAAAGGTGACCAGGCGGACTTGGAGGTGAACTGTCTTCAGAATGACCTCACCTGAAGCAGAGCAAGAAGAGAGGGCATGGGGGGCGGGGGGCAGGGGAAGAAACGTGACCTCCTCTTGTACAGAGTCTATTTCTTGTAACCATTTGTTAAACGCTTTCTTTCTCTGGTCTCATGGCATGCCTTGATGTATTTTGTACAGGAGGGAGAAAACACAAAATAAGCAAAGAACCTGAACAGAACCGCATACGTTGGGTTGTTTTGTCTGTGCTGTCTGTACATTGCTTCTGCCGCTGTGATTTCTAAACCTACGCTTTTATTTCAACTGACTTTTTTTTTGTACTTTGACCCACCTTTTTTTGAAATAAGAGTAAACAACAAAGTTCTTGAAATAAAACTTTTTAAAAAGCCATTTTCTGGAAGTCATTGTGTCCACTCCCTACCCATCCTTGTCAGTCTGTGTTGAGTTCTTTTTTTTTTTTAAGAGGTTTTATTTATTTATTTGACAGAGAGAGAGATCACAAGCAGGCAGAGAGGCAGGCAGAGAGAGAGGGGGGAGGCAGGCTCCCTGCTGAGCAGAGAGCCCGATGCGGGGCTCGATCCTAGGACCCTGAGATCGTGACCCGAGCCAAAGGCAGAGGCTTAACCCACTGAGCCACCCAGGTGCCCCTCTGTGTTGAATTCTTAATAAGAATTCCTAATACGAATAAGAAATAAGAATAAATAACTTCTAATTTATACATGTTTGAAATCCCAGAGGTGCTCCATGCATCGCTTGGATTGCCATAACAAAAACACCACAGACTAGGTGGCTTCAACAATAGAAATTTATTTTCTAATGGTTTTGGAGGCTGGGTGGATGTCCAAGATCAAGGTACCAACAGAGCTGGTTTCTGACGGGGATCTCTGCCCGGCTTGCACACAGCCACCTTCTTGCTGTTTGCCTTTTTTCTGTGCACACGTGAAGAGAGGGAGAGGTCTCTGGTATCTCTTCCTCTTCTGAGAAGGACCCCAGTCCTATTGGATTAGGAAGACCCTGTCTCCAGATACAGTCACACTAGGGGTTAGGGCTTCAACATATGACTTTTGGGGTGACACGATTCAGTCCATGAGTCTGTAGTGCCTTATATATTAAGAATACCCTTTTCTAGGGGCACCTGGGTGGCTCGGTGGCTTAAGCCTCTGCCTTTGGCTCAGATCATGATCTCAGGGTCCTGGGATCAAGCCTGCATCGGGCTCTCTGCTCAGCAGGGAGGCTTCTTCCCCCTCTCTCTGCCTGCCTCTCTGCCTATTTGTGATCTCTGTCAAATAAATAAATAAAATCTTAAAAAAAAAAAAAAAAAGAATACCCTTTCCTCGGGGTGCCTGGCTGGCCCAGTCAGTAGCACACGTGACTCTTGATCTCAGGGTTGTGAATTCAAGCCCTACTAGGGATATAGAGCTTACTTTAAAAAAAAAAAAAAAAGAAGAAGAAGAAGAAAGAAAGAGAAAGAATACCCTTCCCTTCTTTCATAAACAGATGTTGAGCACTTAGCATGATGCTAAATGCCAGGAACTCTGGATAAATAAAACAGACCCTAATCTCAGGAAATTAACAATGTAACTTGAGAAACAGAATTATAAACAAATAATTATAGGGGCACCTCAGTGGATCAGTCAGTTGAGCGTCCCACCAGCTCAGGTCTGAATTTCAGGGTCCTGGATTGAGCCCCGCATAGGGTTCCACGCTCAGCAGGGGATCGGCTGGGGATCCTCTCGCTCTCCCTCTGCCCCTCCTACCCTATGTTAACAATCTCTCTCTCTCAAATAAATAAATAAATCTTTAAAAAATAAATATAATACATGGTGTCAACATATATTACAAAACTGGAAGCGAGAGTTTCGAATTCAGAAAGGCTTCCAGGAAAGAGCTTTAAATTGGACTTTGAAGGATGAGGAGGCGTTTTTCAGGATAACATGGGAAGAGAGGGTGTTCCAGGTAGAGGGAGGATATTCATGGAAAAGTCTTGCCATATGACCAGAAACTGTGAGAGGGAGGGGTCCTGAGTGATGAGGTTGGAAAGGGCAAGTTAGGACAGATTGCAAAGGGCCTTGAATACCATTAAACACAGCTAAGGCGAGGTCAGATTTGTTTTCTAAGAAGATAGCTCTGGAGACGGTGGTGAATGCAGACAGAATGGAGATCGTAAATGCAAGCAATAAATGAGGAGGGATTAGAGAGAAAATTAGGGAGTCCAAATGGCCAGAATTACTACTGGAAGAGTTTTCTAGAACTTTGCTTGTGTTCAGTCTGTGATAATTCCAGTAAATGGAATCTCTGTGAACGTGTTTCTGTTGCCTTGGTTTTGGCTAGTTCTCCCTGATCAGTCTTCCCCAGTGCCTCATTCTTTTTTATTTTGTGCTGGACATGGTATTTATAAAATACATTATTTATTTATTTATTTATTTATTTATTGAAAGATTTATATTTATTGAAATATTTTGCCTAGGATGATTTCTTCCTTTAGAGAGGGGTTTTTTGTTTGCCTCTGTCAAGTGCCCAGGGGCACTAGACTTCTGGAATCACATTTATTATTATTCCAGATCAAGGTTGGAAAGTCCCAGGTCACCGAAACCAGTCTGTAGACTTATCAGACTATGCAAGAGCTGGTTTGCTTTTGGTTCATCCTTACCTTTAAGGGCACAATTCTCTGGGGTCACAGCCCCAAACAGGCAGTGGTTTACCAGCTTTCCACCTTTGGTAGGCCCTGTACTCCAACGCTGCTGCCCACCCCGCAAGTCCCCAGACATTCAGAAACACAACTTAGTGTTCTAGCCCCCTCTTCCAAATGGGTAAGTGCCTCTGGGGAAGAAGTGGCCCTGAATGCTGGGCTCTCCTGTCTGAGTACCTCTCCTCTCTGGGATGTCAGCCTTGTAATTCTGCAGTATTTTGTTAGCTCTTTGATGCTTTTCAGATATTTGTACATCTTTTGGTGTCCTTAGTGAAAGGGTTGGTCTAAATTTACCTAGTCTCCCATTTCCTAACAACAGAAGTCCTCTGTTTTCATCTTGGGACTTTTGCCCAGATGACATTCAGCTGCTTCTGTGAGCTCAGTCTGCTCTTTGCTATCGGATAGGGCTGCAAATTAGGATGTTGGGTTACGGCCTGTGTGTATTACGGTTTCCTAACCTGATGCTTATCCACTTTGCGGGGGGGTGGGGGGGGGTTGGCATGGTTTTACTTAGGATTTCCTGTACTCTCTGAATCAGGGGACAGACCCGTCTTTCATGGCTAGGCACCTCTGGCTCCTTTCATAAGGAGGCCCAATCAAGAGGGATTGTATGTGAAAGTACTTTGTAAATTCTAAATCCCATCCAGACCTAAGGGTTTGTTAGTATCATGGTTTGTTTGTTTTTTTTTTCCGCACAACAGTATTATGGGATGCAGATCACCACCCTTGGCTCTATCCCATCTTCACCACACATGCAGGAGGGATAGGAAAACCCAGATCAGAAGGGGAGCAGGAGACAATGCAGGCCTATGGAGTTACCAGATGTCGCCAAGAGTCTTTGGCCCTGGGAGGAGGCCACCATGTTGGAATCAGATATATCGATGTCTCTCTGTGCTGGCCCTCTTTCCTGCCAGGGCGTTTGTGCCTCTCAGTGACTGTGCTCCGTGAGCCCAGCCAGCATCCTCTCTGGAGACCTCAGCTCTGCCCCTCAGGGATTACCTATGATTGACAGGTCCCTCTTCAGCACCCCGGCACTCTCAGGTGACGTTCCCCAGACGTCTTCTGTCTGCTTTTTCCACACCACTCCATAGCCCATCTTGTGTCCTCCTCTCTAAAGAAAGGGCAAACCAAAAATGTGGGAAACACAGGCATCGCGGAAGAAAGTTCATTTGTCTGGGGGCCTTCCGGCACTGACGGATCACTTCACTTTGGAGAAGTGTCCATGCGGTGCTGAGCCATCTGTCTCCACAAGGCATTTCCTTGACACATACGCCACACCTGTGTTTGTGTCCCGGGGCTGCTATAACAAATGAGCCCAGGCTCCATGGCTAAAACAACAGAGATGTGCTGAAAGCCACCGTTCTAAACTCAAAGTGTCAGTAGGGCCAACCTCCCTCTGACTGCTCCAGGGAAAAATCATTCCTCATCTCTTCCCAGCTTCCGAGAGCTGCCAGTAATCCCCAGCATTCTTTGGCTTATACTTACATCACTCTGGTTTCTGCCTCTATCTTCACATGGCCATCTTCCCTTTGCCTGTGTCTGTGTCTCTGTGACCTTCTTATAAGGACCCCCAGTCACTGGGTTGAAGGCCCACCCTCATCCAGTAGGACCTCCTCTCAACTTGATTACAGCTGCAAAGACCCTATTTCCACACGAGACCACCCTTACAGATAGTGGGAGTTAGGACTTCAATATCTGTTTTTGATGAGATGCAGCTGTGAACACACCTTTCTATTTAGAATACATTTCACATCCATGCTCTTCTCACAGGCTCACCGGAGCCGGGAGTTGGGGTCTTAAGACTGGAAAGCATCAGTGACAATATTAGAACCCAGACTTTAGGGGCGCCTGGGTGGCTTGGTGGGTTAAGCCTCTGCCTTCGGCTCAGGTCATGATCTCAGGGTCCTGGGATCGAGCCCCGCATCGGGCTCTCTGCTCAGCAGGGAGCCCGCTTCCTCCTCTCTCTCTGCCTGCCTCTCTGTCTACTTGTGATCTCTGTATGTCAAATAAATAAATAAATAATCTTAAAAAAAAAAAAAACCCAGATTTTAAACTTCTATTTCGGTGTCCTTTCCTCTGTGTGACATCACACCACAGACACAGTCCCTTGTCCTTTCTCATATAATTTATAGGAATGAAAGGTTAGTCTGGGCTCTGAAAGCTTGTTTGGAGGTTCTAGCAGGGGAGCGCAGCTACTCGTATACCCTTGACCGAAGAACGGTCCTCTTCTCTATCGGGGAAGGTCGTCCTCTTCGACCGAGCGCGCAGCTTCGGGAGGGACGCACATGGAGCGGTGAGGGAGGAAGGGGACACCCGCCTAGCCAGCCAGATCAGCCGAATCAACCCTGGCGATCAATGGGGTGACAGATGTCGCAGCCAGATCGCCCTCACATCCAGTCTGGGCTCTGAAAAGCAGCCCTAACACTGGACTCAGAGCTAGAAGGCCTCTCCATTGAGGGAGTCAAAAGAACTCTCGGAACCTCAGGTTCTTCATCTGTAAAAATCCTTACCTCTTCACAGGACTACCTAGGCACCAGGGATAAAGCGAAGAACAGAATGGACCAAAAGCCCAGCCTGATGGCGCTTACTTCCCAGTGTCATGATGTTCATACAAGGTATGTGAACATATTCTGAGAAGTGGAAGGGGCTGTACCGACCCACCCTCCAAACCTAAGGGAAAGGGGTATAAGGGCTACTTTATTGGTCAAGCAAGCAGTGAGTTGTGTGAACACCACCACTGCTGAGAATGACCTCGTAGCTTCTCCCCTAGCTCTGGGGCTCCCACAGGTACGTGAGAGGCTTTGGGGGAAGTGAGGGTCTCTGCCAGTTTGAACATGGAAGTTATAATGCCTCCTGGGTGTGTAACCATGAGATTACACAAAGTACGTGGGAGCAAAGAAGATAGGCCAAGTCACCCTGAGGGATCTGATGGCCAACCAGCCTCAGCAACACCTTGGCCAAGGGCTTATCAAAGCCAAAGGCAGAAATGTGTCTGTCACCACGGTCGGCCCCTGTACCTACACTGCGTGCAGTGCAGAGGTTTGTATCGAGGAGCAGAATTGCTAGGATGTAATTCAGCCTATCTCAACCTTTCCAAGATAATGTCCCAAGTGGCTCAGTCAATGAACAGCTCCCACCAACAACGGATGAGAGTTGCTTTTGCTGCACCGCCTCATCAGCACTTAGAGCCCCACGTTAGGAATAGAAATTACTTAAAGTCTTAAAAAATAATAATAATAGTAATAAAGAAAGAAAGAAGGGGTGCCTGGGTGGCTCAGTGGGTTAAGCTTCTGCCTTCAGCTCAGGTCATAATCTCAGGGTCCTGGGATCGAGCCCCACATTGGGCTCTCTGCTCAACGGGGAGCCTACTTCCCCCTACCTCTCTGCCTACTTGTGATTTCTCTCTGTCAAATAAATAAATAAATAAAATCTTTTAAAAAGAGAGAGAGAGATTCTCACATTTTTAAAAATATTTTATTTATTTATTTGACAGAGATCACAAGTAGGCAGAGAGACAGACAGAGAGAGAGAGGAGGAAGCAGGCTCCCTGCTGAGCAGAGAGCCCAATGCGGGACTCATATTAGGACCCTGGGATCATGACCTGAGCCGAAGGCAGAGGTTTTAACCCATTGAGCCACTCAGGCACCCCAGATTCTCACATTTTCAATTCTAGCCATTCTTAAGGCATGTAATGGTATATAATTGTGATTTTAATTGGCATTCTCTAGTGATCAGTGATTGCGTCCCTCCCCATATGTTTATTAGTCATCTACATTTCTACTTTTGTGAAGCATCTGCTTAACCCTTTAGACTGTTTTTCTATTTGACTATCTTCTATCACATTTATGAGCTGTTTTATAGGTCATATGTGTCACAGATATCTTTTCATCCTCTGTGGCTTGCAGTTTCGTACACCTGATGTTAAAGTAACATTAAACTTAATTTTTATGTAGTCAAACTTATCAATCCTCCTTTCCCATTACAAAATCCTTCCCAAAGAGCTTTGCCACCTAGGGTGCTCAAAGTCACATGAAGACACCGCTTATATCTTAATAGCAAGAAAAACGTCAGATAACCTGCACAATCGCAATTTTTTGGCCTCCTCTGGGAGCTGAGGTCACAAGGCAGCCAGATAAATTGAATTCCAAAGGGCGACAAGCCCCTTCCCAGAGACTCAGCACAGAGCCCTGGAGGGGGCGGCAGCACCATAAAAATGGGAAAGGAGACAGCCATATGTTAATGAATTCACAAAAGCAAAGTTTAGCCAGTCTGACAGTTCAGAATCTCAGAAAGATCTAGACACAAGGGTTGTCTATGGCCATTCACACGCTCTTTTCCACAAGCCTCAATTGGGTGCTCACAAGAAACACTGGGGGCGGGAAGCACGAGACCCGAGAGCACCCCAGTTCGTGGTGCACCGGAACAACACGACACCCACTTTCCAGACTCCTCTATCACTCAAAGCAAAAGCTTTAAGCTTCTGGAAACCTTGCTGTTCCCACAGCCAGGAAAAATGAACTGCCTCTGAGAGAGGGTAAAAGCAAAGCCACCTGCCTGGGCACCTGCCTGGGCAGGTGGGGCAGGAAGCCCTTTTCCCCACTCTAAGGTATCATTTCTGATACCTGTCGAGGGAAAAAGGAAGGAAACCCCACCCTGAGACTCCGGAGTTGCAAGATCTATCTACGAGTGTTGCTGAACTGGGAAAAATGAGAAAAACTGCCCCCATCACGGGTCTCTCTGTGATTAAGCCACAGCAGTTTGCTGCTGGCAAAATGGGAAAAGCATGAAGAGACCCTCCTTCTCTGAGGTTCAGGCACACAGGGCTTGCTGAAAGTGGAACTCAGAAATGCTGAGAAAAACATTCTAGCATCCCAGGCTTCACATGAATCAAAAGGTAGCAGCTGTTTGCCATTGAAGAAGTTAGAGCAAAAGCAAAATTCGAACTCAGCTGTACTGCTGAGTTGACTGCCCCAGTCCCTCTATGAACAACCCCACAGAAAAAGAGACATGCCCATATTTAGGCATCAACACTATTTACTTAAATCTCTACCATTCTTTTACACACAATATCTGGCATTTATTCCATACCTAGAAACAAAAAGAAGAAAAGAGAAACAAGCCACTGTCAAATGATAAAGGGGTCAAAACAACCAGACCCAGAGATGACCCAGGTAATGGAACTATGGGAGACTAATCTGTTAAAGGATGTGGTGGAAAAGGTGAGCTGTATGCATAAACAGATGGAGAATTTAAGCAGGAACATGAATATGAAAAAAAAAAGGAATCATAAAAATGCTAGTAGTAAACAGCAAAAAGATCACCACAAAACCAGAAATGAAGAGTCCCTTCGTGTATATTATTAATAACATAGAAAATAAACTTCAGAACAAGGAATTTTACAGGGATAAAGAGGGGCATCACATAATGACAAAGATGGTTTATCAAGAAGACATGACAATTTTAAAAGTGTATAAAACCTAATGACAGCTTCAAAATGTATAAAACAAAACCTGGTTGAAACCAAAGAAGAAATAACTAAACTCCACTTACAGTTGGAGTTTTCAGCACTCCTCCCTCAATATGTGGAAACCAAAATCACTGAAGGTACGAAAGACCTAAATAACACTATCAACTTGATCTAATTGGCCTTTCTATAGTCCTCCCCACAACTGCAGAATACACAATATTTCAAGTGTGCATAGATAGTGCATAGATAATGTTCATAGTCAAGATAGATGATATTCTGGGCTATAAGGATTCCTGGCTGGCTCAGCTAGTAGAGCATACAACTTTTGATCTCTGGGTTGTAAGACCCATGCTGGGTGTAGACATTACTTAAAAATATATATATATTTTAAAAAGAAAAAAAAGCTTTTAAGATGATATTCTGGGCTATAAAATAAATCTTGAAATGTAAATATATTGCAATCATACAAAGCATGTCCTGACTAAAATAGAATTAAACTAATAATCAGTAATAAGATATCTGGAAACACCCAGGTCCAAGAATTTGAAAATTAAACCCCACATTTTGACCCACCATTCAAAATCACAAGTGAAATAAAATATTTTTAATTGAATGAAAATGAAAACACAGCAGATCAAAATTTGAGGAGCACAGGTAAAGCAGTACTTAGAGGGAGATTTTTTAAAATTTTTTAAAAGATTTTATTTATTTATTTGACAGACAGAGATCACAAGTAGGCAGAGAGAGAGGAGGGGAAGCAAGCTGGCTGCTGAATGGAGAGCCTGATGCAGTGCTTGGTCCCAGGACCCTGGGATCATGACCTGAGCCAAAGGCAGAAGCTTTAGCCCACTGAGCCACCCAGGTACCTATGTCCTGTCAAGCCCCTGTGTCTGGCTCTCTGCTTATCAGGGAGCCTGCTTCTTTCTCTCCCTCTGCCACTTCCCCCCACTTGTGCTCTCTTGCACACACACACTCTCTCTCTCAAATAAATAAATAAAATCTTTTAAAAATATGAAATTCAATTAAGTTTAAAATACTGTCAATACCAAGTGCAGGAGAGGCTGTTGGAACCACTAGAACTCTCAAACATTGCTTCTGGGAAAGCACTCTGGAAAACAGGGTGGTGGTTTCTTATAAAGGTAAGTGTACTTACAACCTATGAATTGCATTCCTAGATACTCAACAGAAATAAAATATATGTCCGTAGATAGACCTGTGTATGTATGTACATAGCAGCTTTATTCACAATCACCAAAACTAGAAAACAACAAAAATGTACACCCACCATGAACAGATTAAGTGACATACAGTGGGATACTCTTCAGCCACAGAAAGGAATGAACTACTCATACACACAGTATGGATCAATCTGAAAAACAACAGGCTGAGTTGAAGCTAGAATCAAAAGGCTACATCCTGGGGCAGCTGGTGGCTCAACCAGTAGAGCACGTGACTGTTGATCTCAGGATTGTGAGTTTGAGCCCACACTGAGGGTAGAGTTCACTTTAAAAAAAAGAGAGAGAGAGAGCCTACATATTTGATCTGTTTATTTTACATTCTGGAAAAGGTAACAGTGTAGGGACAGAAAATACATCAGTGGCTGCCAAGATCTGAGGATAGAGGGAGAGAATTGACCGCTCAGGAATAAGGAAACTCACCCCAATGGAAATGTTCTGTAATTTGCTTGTGCTGGTGGCCGCACAACTTGCACATGCGTTAAATCCCATCAAACTGTATATTTTAAAAAGGTGAGGGGCACCTGGGAGGCTCAGTGTGTTAAAACCTCTGCCTTCGGCTCAGGTCATGATCCCAGGGTCCTGGGATGGAGCCCCTCATCGGGCTCTCTGCTCAGCGGGGAGCCTGCTTCCCCCTCTCTCTGTCTCTGCCTGCCTCTCTGCCTACTTGTGACCTCTGTCAAATAAAATTTTTTTTTTTAATTTTTAAAAAATCTTAAAAAGGTGAATTTTATACCGTGTGTTGGGAGTCCCCAAGATCACACCCAGTCATAAGGATTCACTAGCAGGATTTCTAAGATTCATCAGGTAGTCCTACCCACAGCTAAGATTTATGACAGAGATAGCATACAAAGCAAAATCAGCCAAGAGCAAAGGCATGGGGAGGGAGGTCCAGAGAGAACAAGGAGCAAGCTTCCAAGAATCCTTTCCCAGTGGAGTCAACAGAGCACATACTTAATTCCTCCGGCAATGAATTGTGACAAGAGATTTGAAACGTCGTCTATCAGGGATGCTCAAAGAGATTCAGTGGCCAGAGTTGTTACCGAGACCTGGTTATGTAGGCACCCACTGCTTAGCACATACCAAGATTCCAGTCTCCCAGAAAGCAAGCAGGTGTTCAGCGTAAACCACATTGTTTGCAGAAACCCTGTAGGCACAGTGAGCCACTTACTGGAGCACGTAGTAAGAACCCTTCTGAAATCTGGAACTCGGAGATGCCCACCACGGAACAACCCTGTAAGCAGTCCTTTCTTGGCGCGGCTATATTAACTCTTTTCTACACATATCTCAACAAACCTAACCCCAAAAAAGAAAGAAAAAAAAGAAAAAAAATTGTTCTCTTCCTTGAGATGATGAAAGCACTTTCCTGGGGTGCATGGCTGGTTCAGCAGGTGAAACATGCGACTCTTGATCTCAGGGGAGGTGAGTTTGAGCCCCTTGTCGAGTGTAGAGATTACTTAAAAGTAAATCTTAAGAAAAACTTTTTTTTTTTTAGATTTTATTTATTTATTTGACAGAGCGAGATCACAAGTAGGCAGAGAGGCAGGCAGAGAGAAAGGAAGGGAAGCAGGCTCTCTGCTGAGCAGAGAGCCCGATGCGGGACTCGATCCCAGGACCCTGAGATCATGACCTGAGCCGAAGGCAGCGGCTTAACCCACTGAGCCACCCAGGCGCCCAAGAAAAACTTTTTAAGGGCGCCTGGGTGGCTCAGTGGGTTAAGCCGCTGCCTTTGGCTCAGGTCATGACCCCAGGGTCCTGGGATTGAGCCCTAAGTCGGGCTCTCTGCTCAGCAGGGAGCCTGCTTCTCTCTCTCTCTCTCTCTCTCTGCCTGCCTCTCTGCCTACTTGTGATCTCTCTGTCAAATAAGTAAATAAAATCTTTTTTAAAAAAACTTTTTAAAATTATGGAATAATTCCATATTTTTAAATAAAAACTATGTGTTGTCTTTCACATCCAGGTCTGTAATCAGTGGTATGCCAGAGGTGACTGATACTAGTTTGGAATAAAGTGTTTCACTTTTCATGTATTTTGTGAGCCAATTGTTAAATACAGTGATTATTAAAAATTAACCTGTATAAACTTCAGTTAAATAGATTATGTTAAAAACAAGTGTAGTAACTGAGTGGCTCAGTTGGTTGAGCAACTGCCTTTGGCTCAGGTCATGATCCCGGAGTCCTGGGATCGAGTCCCACATCGGGCTCCCAGCTCCAGGGGGAGTCTGATTCTCCTTCTGACCTCCTCCCCTCTCATGCTCTCTCTCACTCTTTCTCTCTCAAATAAATCAAATCTTTTTAAAAAATGTAATAAAAAAAAAAACCCAAATACTCAAAACTCATCACTCCCTACTCACTTTACTATTATCTCTGCTCTTGGGGTTATTAGTGTCAATTGACTCTACATGTCAGAAATGCCGTCTGTACTGCTACCGCACATTTTCTTTCCTCTTCTTTTCTTTTTTTAAGATTTTATTTTTTTATTTGACAGAGAGATCACAAGTAGGCAGAGAGGCAGGCAGAGAGAGGGGAAAGCAGGCTCCCCGCTGAGCAGAGAGCCCGATGCAGGGCTCGATCCCTAGACCCTGAGATCATGACCCAAGCCAAAGGCAGAGGCTTAACCCACTGAGGCACACAGGCACCACTCCTCCTTGTCTGCATTCAGTGCCGTTACATTGGTTACTTAGTGTCAGCCGGGGTTGGAGTATTTACACCATGGAACTCACTAAACATGGACAATCCTGAGTCAGGCTTCCCACTCAGTGGGGAGTCTGCCTGTTCTCCTTCCGCCCCTCTCCCTGCTCGTGCTCTCTTTATCTCTGTCTCTGTCTCTCTCAAATAAATAAATAAAATATTTAAAAAGATAATGTTTTCCATAGGCGTTTTGCAGACATCATTTACCAAATTAAAGAAGATTCCTTCTATTTATATTTTGCTGGGAGTTTTTATGTTGAATGGATGTTAAATTTTATCAAAAGCTTTTTGGCATCTATTGAGATAATCATGTGATTTTTGTCTTTTATCCTCTAAATACATAAAATTACATTGCCTTTTCAAAGGTCGAACCAATTTTGGAATTTTGGAGTAACTACAATTTGGTTGGATGCATTAACCTTTCAATTTGTTGCCAGGCTGTCTTTTCTAACATATTTTTAGAAATTTCACATATAGATTCCTGAGTTAGATTGGCTTGTAACTTTCCTTTCCTTGTTAGGTGTTTGCTATCAGGGTTATTTCAGCCTTATAAAATGTATTGGGTAGTCTTCTAGAGATCCCAGACCTAATTCTTTTTTTTTTTTTTTTAAGATTTTATTTATTTATTTGACACACAGAGAGAGATCACAAGTAGGCAAAGAGGCAGGCAGAGAGAGGGGGAAGCAGGCTCCCCATTGAGCAGAGAGCCCGATGCAGGACTCGATCCCGGGATCCTGAGACAATGACAGGAGCCGAAGGCAGAGGCTTAACCCACTGAGCCACCCAGGCGCCCCCAGGTCCAAGTCTAATGTGAGGATCAGGGGCTCCGGCAAAATACCAAGCATTCTCAACCACCAGCAGGGCATTCCAGAATTCAACTCAGTTCTGACAGAATCTACTGGCCGATAGCATCAGATCCCACAGGTTGAGAATTCAGGCCTATGAGGCTAACCCCCAACCTCCACTTCAGGTATCAGTCACAAGTCTCAGGCTGTCACCTGTGCTTTGGTTACTGGCTACAGATTGGAGGTTCCAATGACCTTCTCCTTAGGTTTGACTGGTTTGCTAGAGGTGCTCACAGAACTCAAGGAAACACTTAAGTTTACCGGTTTATTAAATGGTGTGATGAAGGATATGAATCATTAGCCAGATGAAGAGATACACTGGGCAAAGTCCCACACAAAGGTGCTTCTGTCCTCAGTGGAGCTCCCGGCCCCCGGCTTGGTGACATGTGGAAGTGTTCCTCTTCCCCAAGCATGGACGCTCTCCAAAAAAGTACCAAAAAGCTGTTCTCTTTTTTATGGAGACTTTATGACATAATCCTGATGGACTAAGTCACTGGCCATTGGCTGATCCAATCTCCAGCACCCCTCTCTCCTGTTGCTATAAACAACCTTGTGTACGGTTTTGTGCAGACATAAGTTTTCAACTCCTTTGTGTAAGTCTCCAGAAGTGCTATTGCTGGATCATCTGGTAAGAGAATGTTGAGTTTTGTAAGAGACTGCCAAGCTATCTTCAAAGTGGCTGGACCACTTTTGCATCCCCACCAGCAATGTATGGGAGTTCCTGGTGTTCCACATCCTTGTCGATTCTTGGCATTGTCCGTGCTTTGGATTCTGGCTATTCTAATAGATGTGTGCTGGTATCTCGTTTCAGTTCACCTCTCCTTGATGGTACATGACATGGGCCATCGTTTCATATGCTTATTTGCCATCTGTACATCTTTGGTGAAGGTGTCTGTTAAGGTTTTCGGCCCATTTTTTAATCAGGTTTTTAAAAATTATTTTTGAGTTTTTTTTTAACTCCCCCTAGCCCCCAACCCCTATTACTATTGAGTTTTAAGAACTCTTTATATATTTCTGCTAATAGTCCTTTGTCATCATGTTTTTTGCAGATAATTTCTCCCAGTTTGTGGCTTATCTTCTAATTCTTCTGATATTGTCAGTTGCAGAGCAGAAGTTTTCCATGTCAGTGAAACCCAGCTTATGGATTATTTCCTTCAGAGATCATGTCTTTAGTATTGTATCTAAAAATGCTTCGCCATACCCTAAGTCATCTAGGTTTTCACTTATGTTATCTTCTAGGAGATTTTTTTTAAGATTTTATTTTTAAGTAATCTCTCCACCCAACATGGGGCTCGAACCCATGACCCTGAGACCAAGAGTCACACACTCTTCCAACTGAGCCAGCCAGCCAGATGCCCCATCTTCTAGAGTTTTATAGTTTTGTTTTACATTTCAGTTTATGATCCATTTTGAGTTAATTTTTATGAAGCATGTAAGATCTGCATCTGGGTTCTTCTTTTTTGTTGCATGTGGGTGTCCAGTGGTTCAGTACCATTTGTTAAAGAAGTTGACTTTGTTCTCTTGTATTGCCTTTGCTCCTTTGTCAGAGATATTATATTTATGTGGGTCTGTTTTGGGGTTCTCTATTCTGTCCCATTGATCTACCTGTTATTTTGCCAATATCTCACTGTCTTGATTACTGTAGCTTTATTATAATTCCTGAAGTTGAATAACATCTGTTCTTTAACTTCATGCTTCTCCAGCAATATGGTGTTGATTATTCTGGGTCTTTTGTCTCTCCGTATGAACTTTGGAATCAGTTTATTAATATCTGTGAAACAACTTGGTGGGATTACATTGAATCTATAAATCAAGTTGGGAAAAACTGACATCTTGACAATATTGAGCCTTTCTTTTTTTTTTTTTTTTTAAGATTTCATTTATTTATTTGACAGATCACAAGTAGGCAGAGAGGCAGGCTGAGAGAGGGGGGAAGCAGACTC
This sequence comes from Mustela nivalis, assembly GCF_964662115.1. Taxonomy (NCBI): domain Eukaryota; kingdom Metazoa; phylum Chordata; class Mammalia; order Carnivora; family Mustelidae; genus Mustela; species Mustela nivalis. The sequence goes on from NC_139020.1 coordinate 198,874,782, forward strand.
CCCGCTGAGCAGAGAACCTGATGCAGGGCTCAATCCCAGGACCCTGAGATCACAACCTGAGCTAAAGGCAGAGGCTTAACCCTCTGAGCCACCCAGGCACCCCTATTGAGCCTTTCTATCATGAGCATGGACTATCTCTCCATTTATTGAGTTTTTCTTTTCTTTTCTTTTCTTTTTTTTAAGATTTTATTTATTTACTTATTTGAGAGAGAGACAGGACAGAGGGAGAGGAAGGCTCCCCACTAAGCAGGAGCCCAAGGCCAGAGACCCTGAGATCACAACCTGAGCCAAAGGCAGATGCTTAATCCACTGAGCCACTCAGGTGCCCCTTACTCAGTTTTTCTTTGATTTTATTCATCAAAGTTTTATAATTTTTCTCATATAGATATCATGTATTTTGTTAGATTTGTACCTAAGTATTTCATTTTGGGAGGTGCTAATATAAATAGTATTATGTTTTTAATTTCAAATTCCACTTGTTCATTGTTCCTATATAGGAAAGTAATTGACTTTTGTACATTAACCTTTTATCCTGCAACCTTGATATAGTTTATTAATCTCAAAAGCTTTTTTGTTGATTCTTTCAGATTTTCTGCAGATGTGATTACATTATCTACGAACAAAGACAGTTGAATATCTTCCTTTCCATCAGTGTATCTTTTTTTTTCTTTAAAGATTTTATTTATTTATTTGACAGACAGAAATCACAGGTAGGCAGAGAGGAAGACGGGGGCGGGGGGGGGAAGCAGGCTTCCTGCCGAGCAGAGAGCTCGATGTGGGGCTGGATCTCAGGACCCTGGGATCATGACCTGAGCCAAAGGCAGAGGCTTTAACCCACTGAGCCACCCAGGCACCCCAGTATATCTTTTTTTTTTTAATATTTTATTTATTTGAGAGAGGGGGTGCATGTGTAAGTGAAGGGAGGGGCAGAAGGAGAGAGAGAAAGAGAATCCTCACGTAAACTCCCCTCTGAGCACAGAGCCTGACTTGGGGCTCAATCCCAGGACCCTGAGATCATGACCTGAGCCAAAACCAAGAGTCAGCTGCTTACCCAACCGAGTCACCCAGGTTCCCCAATCAGTATTCCTTTTAATTCCTTTTCTTGCCTTATTGCCTTGATGTTGAAAAGATGCGGTGAGAGGGGATAGCCTTGTCTTGTTTCTGGTCTTAATGGAAAAGCTTCAAATGTCTCAGCATTAAAAAGATGTTAACTAGGGGTGCCTGGGTGGCTCAGTGGATTAAGCTGCTGCCTTCGGCTCAGGTCATGATCTCAGTGTCCTGGGATCGAGCCCCACATCGGGCTCTTTGCTCAGCGGGAGCCTGCTTCTCTCTCTCTCTCTGTGTGACTCTCCGCCTACTTGTGATTTCTCTCTCTGACAAATAAATAATAAATAAGATCTTTAAAAAAAAAAAAGATGTTAACTATAGGATTTGTGTAGATTATCAAACTGTGGAAGTTCTCTTTTTGTAGTTTACCAAGAGTTTTTACCAAGAAGAGTTATTGGAGAATAAGTCAGAGAAAGACAAATACCATATGATTTCACTCATGAATTTAAGAAATGAAACAGATGAACATAGGGGAAATTTTTTAAAGAGAGAGAAGCAAACCATTAAACAGAGACTCTTAACTATGGAGAACAAACTGAGAGTTGCTAGAGGGGACGTGGGCAGCGTGATAGGTTAAACAGGTTATGGGTATTAAGGAGAACATTTTGTTGTGCTAAGTACTGGGTGTTGTAATATATAAGTGATAAATCACTTAATTCTATTCCTGAAACTAATATTACACTATTGTAATACTAATGTACACTAATGTTAACTAACTGGAATTTAAATAAAAACTTGAAACAAGTTAATAGAGACAAACTAGGTATTATGAAAGGGTGGTATGGAGAATTTTAGTTCTCTTTTACTAAGTTATAAAATGTCCAATTATATTTCTAAAACCTTAATAAAATAGAAATTATTTTAAGAAGAATAGTTATTATGGGGCGCCTGAGTGGCTCAGTGGGTTAAGCCTCTGCCTTCCGCTCGAGTCGTGATCCCGGGGTCCTGGGATCGAGACCCACATCGGGCTCTCTGTTCCTCGGGGAACCTGCTTCCTACCTTCTCTCTGCCTGTCTCTGCCTACTTGTGATCTCTGTCAGATAAATAAATAAAATCTTAAAAAAATAATTTAAAAAGGGGGCACCTGGGTCGCTCAGTGGGTTAAAGCCTCTGCCTTCGGCTCAGGTCATGATCTCAGGGTCCTGGGATCGAGCCCCGCATCGGGCTCTCTGCTCAGCAGGGAGTCTGCTTCCCTTCCTCTCTCTCTCTGCCTGCCTCTCCACCTACTTGTGATCCTTGTCTGTCAAATAAATAAAATATTTTTTAAAAATTAATAAAAATGAGCTACTGAGCCACCCAGGTGTCCTAAACTTTTTTTAAAAAATATTTTATTTATTTATTTGAAAGAGAGAGAGAGAGCGCAAGCAGAGGGAGCAACAGGCAGAGGGAGAAGCAGGCTCCTTGCTGAGCAGGGAGCCTGATGTGGGGCTTGATCCCAAGGATCATGACCTGAGTCAAAGGCAGACGCTTAACCAACTGATGCTGAACCACCCAGGCCTCCCTGCTTACTTTGAATTTAATTTGCTCTTTGACTAGTTTCCTAAGGTGGAAGCTTAGATGATCGATTTTAGGTGATTGATTCATCTCTTCTAATAAATGCATTCAATGATATAAATTTCCCTCTAAACACTACTTTCACTGAATCCCCTAAATTTTAGTAACTTATGTTTTAATTTTCATCTAGTTTAAAATATTTTAAAATTTTTATTGAGATTTCTTCTTTGACTTGTGTTATTTAGAAGTGTATTGTTTAATCTCCATGTATTTTGAGGTTTTCCAGTTTTCTTTCAATTATTCATTTCTAATTTAATTTCATTGTAGCATGAGAGCAGACATTGTATACTTTCTATTCTTTTAAATTTGTTAAAGTATGTTTTCTGATCCAGAATGCAATCTTGGTGAATGTTTAATGTGAACCTGGAAAAAAAAATGTGTATTCTGCTGTTCTCAGTTGTTGTCTTACACAGTTTGGTGCTGTGTTGTTAGGTGTATAGATTCATTATAGGAATTTTTATGTTGAAGAACCTGGGTGGCTCAGTTGGTTAAGTGTATACCTTGGGATCAAGCCCTGTGTTAGGCTCCCTGCTCAGCAGGGTCCCTGCTTCTCCTTCTCCCTCTGCCCCTCCCCCCCTTCTCATGCGCACGCTCTCTCTCTCTCTCTCATAAATAAATAAAATCTTTTTTAAAAAATAATAATTTTATGTCCTTTTAGAATTGATCTCTTTGTCATTATGTAATGACCTACTTTGTACATAAAAACTTTCCATACTTTGAAACCTGCTGATTCTGAAATTAATACAGCTACACTTGCTTTATTTTGGTTACTGTTAACATGGTATATTTTTCTCCATCCACTTACTTTTAATCTATATGTTTCTTTATATTTAAAGTAGATTGTTGGGGTGCCTGGGAGCTCAGTGGGTTAAAGCCTCTGCCTTCAGCTCAGGTCATGATCCCAGGGTCCTGGGATCGAGCCCCACATTGGGCTTTCTGCTCCGCGGGGAGCCTGCTTCCTCCTCTCTCTCTCTGCCTGCCTTTCTGTCTACTTGTGATCTCTGTCTGTCAAATAAATAAATAAAATCTTTTTTTAAAACATTAAAAGGGACGCCTGGGTGGCTCAGTTGGTTAAGCAGCTGCCTTCAGCTCAGGTCATGATCCCAGTGTCCTGGGATCAAGTCCCATATCGGGCTCCTTGCTCGGCAAGGAGCCTGCTTCCTCCCTCTGCCTCTGCCTGCAATTCTGTCTGCCTGTGCTCGCTCTCCCCCCCCCGATAAATAAATAAAATCTTTAAAAAAAATTTTTTTTAAAAAGTAGATTGTTTATATACAACATATATGTGGGTCCTATTGGGTTCTTTTTCAATATTTTATTTACTTATTTATTTATGTATTTATTTAAGAGACAGAGCAGGGGAAGGAGCCGAGGGGGAAAGAATCTCCAACCGATTCCACATAGAGTGCAGAGCCCAACACGGGGCTCAATCTCATAACCCTGAAACCAGGACCTAAGAAGAAACCAAGAGTCAGACATTTAACCAACTGAGACACCCAGGTGACCCAGGTCTTATGTTTTGATCCATTCTGAAAGTCTCTTCTATTTTATTATTATTTTTAAAGATTTTATCAATTTATTTGCCAGATTGAGAGAGGGAGCACAAGCAGGGGGAGCAACAGGCACAGGGAGAGGCAGAAGCAGACTCCCCCCTGAGCAGGGAGCCTGATGCGGGACTTGATTCCAAGACCTCGAAGTCATGACCTGAGCTGAAGGCAGACGCTTAACCGACTGAGCTACCCGGGCGCCCCTGACATTCTCTCGTAATTGCTGCATGTAGACCACTGTCATTCAAAGTGATTACTGATAGACATGGGTTAATATTTACTACTTAAGTATTGTTTTCTGTATTGTATTCTGTATTGTATTCTGTATTTTCAGTATTGTTTTCTGTTCTCTTTATAAGAGCTCCACTAAAATGTAATTCACAAGCCATGCTACTTACCTATTTAGGGAGTACAATGCAATGGTGTTTAGTATAAACTCAGAGCTGTGAACACTCACCTCAATTTTAGAACTTATCCATTACCCTAAAAAGACACTCCACACCTATTTCCCATTTTTTACTTCCCCCATCCTGAGCAGCCATTCATTTATTTCCTGTCTCTGTAGATTTGCCTATTCTACATATTTCATCTAAATGGAATCACACTGGGGCGCCTGGGTGGCTCAGTGGGTTAAAGCCTCTGCCTTCCGCTCAGGTCATGATCCCAGGGTCCTGGGATCAAGCCCCACTTCGGGCTCTCTGCTCAGCAGGGAGCCTGCTTCTCTTTCTCTCTCTCTCTGCCTGCCTCTCTGCCTACTTGTGATCTCTGCCTGTCAAATAAATAAATCTTTAAAAAAAAATGGAATCACACAATACACAATCTTTTGGTGACCGACTTCTTTCACTTACCATGTGTTCTCTAGCATCCCCCATGTTGTAGCGGGTCTCAGTACTTCGATCTTTTTATGACCACATAATATTTATTTATTTATCCATGTATCAATTGACAGGCACATTTGGGTTTTTTCCTTTTTTTGTGTGGCTATTATGAATATGCCACTATAAACATTCATGCCTAAGGTTTTTGTGTGGACCTATGTTTTCATGTCTCTTAAGTAGAGTAAAATCATTGAGTCATATGGTAACTGCATGTTTAAAACTTTTCATGAACTGTCAGACTGTTTTTCAAGGCGCTGCACTGTTTTATATTTCCACCAGGGGTTTACGTGGGTTCCAATTTCTTCACATGCTTAACGATACATATTATCAGTCCTTTTTTTTTTTTTTTTAAAGATTATATTTATTTATTTGACAGAGAGGGAGAGAGCCCAAGCAGGAAAAGTGGAAGGCAGAGGGAGAAGCAGACTCCCCACTGAGCAGGGAGCCGGACGTGGAGCTCGATCCCAGGACCCCGAGATCATGACCTGAGCTGAGGCAGATGCTTAACTGAGCCACCCAGGTGCCCCTGTTACTTACATTTTCTATATCTTAATGATTTTTTGCCTGCTTTTTCTATTGATTGTGAGAAATGGGTTTAAAATTTTCCAATGTGATAGTGGGTTTGTCTGTTTCTCCTTATAGCTATATCAATTTTTGTTTTGCAAAATACAAGACCATGTTACGGGATGCATATAGATTTAGAACGATTATATCCTGTGAATTGAACCTTTATAGCATCATGGGGTGACCATCTCTATCTGTTGTAATGACTTTGGCCATTTTATCTGATGGTACCATAGTTATATCAGCTTTCCTTTGGTTAGTGCTTACAGAATGCATATTTCTTTTCTTCTCTCTTATTTTTCCTTTTCCTTTTCCTTTTCCTTTCTTTTCTTTCTTTTTCACTTTCAACCTTCCTGTATCCTTTTGTTTTAGATATTTATCTTGTAAACAGCATATGGTTGGTTTTACCAGGCTGGAAATATTTTCTTTTTCAACTGAAAGATTTAGTCCACTTACATTACAATTACTGATAAACTTGGATTTAAGCCTCCCACTTTACTATGAACTTTATCTTTATTCTCTGTTCCTCTTTTTTCTTCTTTTCATCTTTTAGATTTTCCCAATTTTTAATTTTTTTACATCAAAACACTCTATGCTTCTTTCTAATATCTAACAAAATATTTTTTTTCTTTCTTCTTTAAACTCTACACCCAACGTGGGGCTTGAACTCACAACCCTGAGATCAAGAGTCACATGATGCTCTACCACCTGAGCCAGCCAGGCACCCCTGACAAGATGTTTTTAAACAATCTCCTCTCAAAATCTGTGTGTTGAATTGGAGCTTCAAACTTGTCTTCATTATCATTTGCCCAGTTTGCAAAATGAAATGGTTATTTTTATCATTCCATGTTTTGCCACTCTCAGTATGAAAGTTATTAACTCTTTTTCTATATATTTAGCGGCTTCTCTAGAACACTCCTGACCAATTTCCCATCTTGTGCTCACTGGAAGTGTTCTACATTTATGCTGTCCTATAGAAGCCACTGGCTATACGTGGCTATTGAACGTTTGAAATGCAGCTTAATAAAACTGAGGACCTGGGAGCACCTGGCTGGCACAGTGGGTAGAGCACCTGACTCTCAGTCTCTGGGTTGTGAGTTCAAGCCCCATGTTAGGTATGGAGATTACTTAGACACACACACAAAAAATCTTCCCTGACGTGGCACCTGGGTGGCTCAGTGGGTTGAGCCTCTGCCTTCAGCTCAGGTTATGATCTCAGGGTCCTGGGATCGAGGCCCGAACTGGGCTCTTTGCTCAGTGGCAAGGTGGCAGAGATCACCTTGTCTGGCTTGCCAGTCAAGGAAGCTTTGGGAGCCTTCTTCCCCCACCCCGTCTCTCTCTGCCTGCCTTTCTGCCTACTTGTGATCTCTGTCTGTCAAATAAATAAATAAAATCTTTAAAAAAAAAAAAAAGAACTAAAAAAAAAAAGAGTCTTAAAAAAACAAAAACTGAGGAACCAAATTTCAAATGGTATTTTAGTTTTACCTAATTAAACACCCATACGTGACTGGCAGCTACCACGTCAGAAAGCGCAGCTCTCAAAATTGCAACACGCATTACTTTCTCTTCAAAGTCCGGTACTGGTGTCATTCTCACCCTTCTCCCAGACCATGCGGAAACCTTAGGACACGAACTCGCTGTTCCTCTCCTGATACACATGCTGCAGTCAATATTTTAACATTATCTCCAAATATTTGCAATTTCCAAAGACATTGTTGTTATCACTTTACACTGTGTCCCTTTGTTCAGTCCATTTCTTAGCCACTCTGGCCTTTCTTTCCTTGGATTTCCTTGAATTGCAAGCTCATTTTCACCTCAGCACTTGCTGTTCTGCTACGACGCTCGCCCTAGACGGCCTTCCCCGACGTCGTTGTAAGCTTAGCTCCTCCTCATGTTCAGGTCCCCGCTCAGCCGGACGCTCTTGAGGGCTTCCCTACACTGTACTGCGTAGTTTGCTGGCTGCCTATCCCACTACGATGTGGGATCCCGTTCCTAAGAACCTTCATCGTTATGCCTCCTCTGAGAGACCCCGTGCTTCAGGGTAGCTCCTGACTGGCAAGCCAGACAAGGGGATCCCTGCCACCTTGCCACGGGATGGTTTTAAGCTTGAGCCTGTGATGCTGCTCTGGTAAACGAGGGAAGTTCGCTGGAGGAATTCTGGGGGAAATTTCCTACCGCCACGAAACGATGATCTCTTTAGTGAATATGTCGTGCCTGAGTGTGATGCCTGGCCCTGCAGCAGCCACTTTGAGACCGTGAGGGTCACTAGCCTCCTTTAGGGTCCTCATAATATTTATCACTGTTGGACACTATTCTTAATTTTTATTTAACAAATATTTTGGGGTATTTACTGTCTGCCATACCCAGTTTGAAGTACGTTACAAATGTTAACTCTTGCATGAACTCTTTTAGTCCTTGTAACCACGCCATATGATAGAGGCTTTTATTGTCCCCACTTTCCAGAGGAGAAAGCTGAGGAACAGAGGTTAAATGGCTTCCTCCAGGTCCAAAAGCGGGCCTAGCACTGGGACTTGAACCTATGCCCTCCAACTCCAGACTCAGTGCTCATCACCACTGTCACCTCTCTGGTTTGCCATTAGTGGGGACTTGTTTGCCGACTTACAAGGAATAATTGTTTTCTGAGAGCAGAGATTCGTTCTTGTTCACAACAGTGGCTCCAGGGCCCTGCAGGCCGGCAGCAGGCTTTCCTGCGCGTTTGAGTACACGGATGTAGACCAGCTCCTTGTTCACAGCCACAGAGCCCCAGGCCTGGAATAGGGCTGAGCCGTCTCAGGGTTTGTTACCTGGGGCATGTGGAGCGAACCCATCTCTGGATCCCTGATGGATGCCCCATCTTCGGGGGCCCCAGGGGGGGCCTTGCAGAAGTCCCAACAGGCCTCAAAAGCATGACCCTTTCTTTGGCATTGCCTTGTTACAGGGGTGCTCTGGCGCTCCCCCCCTTCCTATCCCTTCCCTGCAGAGGGAGGGGAGCTGGCCGGCTTCCCCCTTGGCACCGCACACGCTCATTTGAAGTTCCTGAGGCCGGGCCCAGGGGGCGGCCCGAGTGGCCATCATTAATCACACGGCCCGCGGCTGGCTGCCCACGCGGCCGGCTTTGAGGGTTGGCCAGAGACTCTGGTGGGAACTGCTCACTGTCCTAATTGGGCTTCTCTCGGGAGGCGGCAGGTCCTGCTTCTCACTTGTCTTTGCCCTGGCTGCTGCCTCACCCTCTCAAGGAGGACAGCACGCTTCCTGGTCTGGCTGGCTCCGTGGCCAGCCAGGGCCGAAGTTCATCCTTGTTCTACAAATGGAGAAATAGAAGCCCTGGGGTAGACTGGGTCCCTGCCCAAGGCCAAGGCAAGGCCAAGCAAGGTTGCCAGGAGTAACCACCAGAGAGCCAAGGGACCCAGCTCTGTTCCTCACTCTGCTGGCAAGTGGAATGAGTTCCCACAGGAAAAAAGACCTCCCTTCGCCTCCTAGGGCCACCCAGGCCCTGCCAAGCGGCATCCGTGAAGATGTGTCTATGTGAGAATTGTTGCACCCCCGGCCCCCGGAGACCCTGCCAAACCCACAAGAAACAGACGAGAGCACGGCCAACGGAAGAAGATGGCAGGTCTCCTGTGACGCAGAGTGGGGCAAAGCTGGCTGCCCACATGGGTGCCTGTGGTTCAAGTCCCAGTTCTAGGTTCTCCTTCGGACCTGGAGGAAGTTATTTAACCCAGGTACTGGGACTTCCTGCTCTGTACCTCAACATTCACCCTGACTGGAAAACGAAAAGAGTTTTCAGACACTTGACGGCAGGACCAGGGGAGGCCTTCTCCGAGAGAGACCTGCAAGGTGCCTTTCATCAGCCAGACTCCGGTCAGGGAAGAGCTTAATTATCGGCAAGTCCTGGTCACCTCTCTGTGGCTTAAATCACCTCCAGAAATCCTGCAGGATCAGCAAGAAGGCCCTCATGACCTCCTACCGCAGCCCATTTTTCTTCTTCTGACACCTTCCCGACCTTCTGGTTAAACGGGTCATTTCCTGTTGAGCCCTCTGGCCTCCCCGAGTCACCCCCTGGGCCTCGTTCCACTCACTGAGCACTTAGAATGACTCAGGAAGTCTCTTCTCTGCTTTGACAGTCTTTTCAGGACCCAAAGGCAGCCCGAATGCTGTTCCTGAGCTTCTCTTCTCCCGGCTGAGTGTCTTCAGCCCTTCCGCCATCCTGCCTACGACAGCTCTCCCGGCCCCTGGTTTCCCGCGCGCTGTTCTCCGGACATCCTGGGGGTGTCCAGAAGGGGTCCCTGTACTCTAGATGTGAACGCAGAGGGCACACTTGCTGCAGGCCCACCCCTGCACCCGCAGGGCCAGAGCTGGAGCGCCAATGCGGATGGATCCACATCTGCAAGCTTACAAGTCACCATTTGAGCTAGAATTTCAGTAAGCTCTACTTTGATCTCCGCACCTTCCTGATGTCCTGGAAGGCTAAGCTTGCATTTAAAGGTTTGCTAAACTTGGAGTTCTGCCCCAGAACGTGGCGGGGCTGGGGGAGCAGCCCAGCTGCCTGGTCCTGCCGCCTGGTCCTCTTCTCAGCAGGTCTGCCCAACCTTCAAAGCAAGATATGCCAGGAACATACACGAGGACACGTGAGTCCTCGTGGTCCAGGTTTGCCCACAGCCACTGGCTTCTGTAGCCCCATCCTTCAGGGAGAGGTCCAGGAAAGCAGGCTGGGGGGCCACTGGGGCAAGAGATTCTGAGGCTCCAGGTACTGAGTGTGGTCTGGAAGGGGACAGTATGGATCCTGAGCAGGCATGACCTTGGCCCTGAGGGTCCTTCTTGCCTGGGTCTGAGGGCCTCAGTGACAGTCAGCCCGAACCGATACCCATGCATTCCCTTATGTCATTTTCCTGTCCCGAGGGATGTAACGGCTCTATCTGTTCAGTAGGTTTGGAGGACCCATGTCCTGGACTTGACCTTGGTCAGAAGCGAGTTTCCTGTTTCTAACTTGTTCGGCTTGTTTTGAGCCCCACAGTCCTGTCCTCCAGAGATACAGATGCGCTAACTGCCCATGTCTCTGCCACCCATGTAGGCTGAATGTGCCACCAGCACCCCCAAGCAAGCCCTTTGTAGGTCATCACGCAGCCCGGAGCCCTGGAGCCTGGCTTTCTCCTCTGGGGTCAGTCCCTCTCTGTCTCTGGGGGTCCCAAGGTATAGGGTTAGTGGCGCTGAAGGCCAGCTGATGATAGCTGGGGGTCGGGAGTGGTGGCGAACGGGGAGCATGAACAGCACTCCAGGAACGGTGAAGCTCCCACATGAGCTCCACTTCCTGGGGGCTGGGCTGGCTGCCTTGTCCAGCCATCAGTAGGGCTGTGGGCGGCAGGTTGCCGTAACCCTCGATTCCTTACGCTTTACTGAGTTGTGATTAGTAAACTCAATACTAGCTACCCTCAAGTCAGATACTAGGCAAGGTGCTCAAAGAGCATTACTTCATTTAATTCTTGTGACAACACTCAGATGCACGTAGGCATTCCTCTTTCTTCAAAAGGAGCTACCAGAAGCTCCGCGAAGTTAATCATCGAGGATGGGAGCATAGGGCCAGACCGATCTTTCTCCCCACCCCATCTTTTGATGTTTATTAGTTTGCCACAACTGTGCTTTTTTTTTTTTTTTTAACTGTGCATTTTTTTCTTAAGAAAACCCCTTAACGGGGATGCCTGGCCGGCTCAATGGGAAAAACATGTGACTTTTGAAATCAAGATCATGAGTTCAAGCCCCACACTGGACTCAGAGCCTACTTTAAAAGGAAAGAAAAAGAAAGAAAAACCTGGGGCACCTGGGTGGCTCAGTGGGTTGGGCCTCTGCCTTCGGCTCAGGTCATGATCCCAGGGTCCTGGGATTGAGCCCCACATCGGGCTCTCTGCTCTGCAGGGAGCCTGCTTCCTCCTCTCTGTCTGCTTGCCTCTCTGCCTACTTGTGATCTCTGTCAGATAAATAAAAAAATAAAATCTTAAAAAAAAAAAAAAGAAAGAAAGAAAAACCTTCACTAAGTCACATTATTCTCAAATACACAATTACAATAATGCCCCTTATCCCAGTATGACTTATACTTTTCTTTTTTTTACCAAATATACGGAGAGAGGGACATATAATGTTCAATAGTATATTTCTGCAAGGTTTTTTTCAGACCAGGATTTTTTTTAACCTCTTAACTGTCTTCCATAGTCATTCAAATATCTTTATGCTTTTTATTAATTCTTTAGGAAAAGCTATTTTGGGATTTCCATTTAAAAAAAAAAATCTAAGGGTGCAGTGTTTATTTTCTGGTTTCTCGGTGAAACAGTTTTCTTCCTCATCACATTTCCCATGTTTCTCCAGGAGCCCAGGAGAAGTGAGTCCTTGTGGGGGGAAGGAATGATGGAGGAGTTACTGAATGGACCAGCAGGGGTGTCAAGTGTATGACACGTGTCAGGTAGAGTGAGAAACCTTCGGATAGCTATCTGAATCTTTCAGCTCTAAGCCACAGGTTTGGGGATTAAGATCCACCCCCCCCCAAATTGCTAGAACTGACACAGGAACTCAGCAAAGTCACAGGATATAAAATCTATGCACAGAAGTCAGTTGCATTTCTATACACCAACAATGAAGCAGAAGAAGGAAAAATCAAGGAGTTGATCCCTTCTGTAATTAACCAAGAACCATAAGATACCAAAGAATAAACCCGACCAAAGAGGGGAAGGATCTGTACTCTGAAAACTACAGCACGCTCATGAAAGAAATTGAGGGAGATGCAAAGACATGGAAAAACACTCTATGCCCATGGATTGGAAGAACAAATATTGTTAAAATTTTTATGCTACCCAAAGCAATCTACACATTCAGTGCGATCCTTACGAAAATACCATGAGCATTTTTCACAGAGCTGGAACAAATAAGGCCAAAATTTGTATGGAACCAGAAAGGACCCCAAACTAGCCAAGGTAATGTTGAAATAGAAACCCCCCCCTTCCCTGCCCCATCCAACCTGTGCTGGAGCACCCTGCCCTCCCTTAGGATCACCTCTGGGACCAGGCAAGACTGAATCTGGCACCCCAGTCAGGAGGGACCTCACTGCACTCCTGTCCCGGGTTGCCCCCAACCCGTAGCCTCCCCGCCTCCCCCACCATTGTCGGCAGCAAAGGAATACGGCAGAGCAGGCTGGGGGTCAGAAGCTGCACGTGTGCATGTCGGGGCGTGAGGCTCCACGCTGGGTTCGCTCCCAGAGCATCACCCCTCCCATCTCTGCCCCTCTCCTGGGCTGCTGCAGTCTCCTGCCTGCCGTGGACTCCGTTCCCAGTCGTTCCTGCCCACAGGCCTGCAGTACTTTGAGGGGCCTTCCTTCAGACCAGTTTCCCAGGACGCACATGGCCCCTGCCTTGTCCCGGACTCAGAAGACACACACACAGCATCCCGACTCTCCCGTTACCAAGACACACTGAAATACCTGCCTGCGGTCGTGCCCGTGTCTTAGTGGTGCCTTGCGGGTAGGAGTCTGGTCCGACGGACTTGGTTGGCACGGTGGTCTGTCCAAGTGTAAACCTAAGTCATGTCCCACCCTGCCCAGGGCCCTGGGTCTACTAGCAGAGGCTGAACTGTCTTCACAAACACATATATATTTTTTAAGTTTCTTCCTTTCATCTTTAAAATTCACATGAAATTCGCATTGGACTTCATTTATTACATGGCTCTGTTGATTTCAATTTTAAAGGATTGAATTTGCAGTGCTCACATGTTAAAATCTTCTCCCCCCAACTAAATTTTTTTTTAAAGATTTTATTTATTTACTTCACAGACAGAGATCACAAGTAGGCAGAGAGGCAGCAGAGAGAGGGGGGGAAGCAGGCTCCCCACTGAGCAGAGAGCCCAATGCGGGGCTCGATCCCAGGACCCTGAGATCATGACCTGAGCTGAAGGCAGAGGCTTTAACCCAATGAGCCACCCAGGCGCTCTTCCCCCAACTAAATATTTAAGTAAAACCAACGCCCAGGTCGTCCCTTGGCCTCCTGAAGTCCTGTCTTCCTGGGGTAAATGTGCCCCATGACAGATGCCCAGGCCTCCAGCACAGGTTACATTTTACTATGTCCTTGCGACCCTTGCTGTGAACTCCACCTGCCCCCCCCCATCCTCAGACAGCCGTCCTCCCGAACCATCTCCTTCTCTTCTCCCAGCCTGATCCCAGTGCCCTGCCTGCCTCCTCCTCTCCCTTCAGAGTAAGCACGATCTTGCCAAGCTTCCCTGGGGTCCGGCAGGTGGCGTACACCTGCTGGTGGCCATACCAGTGCTGTGGCACTTCTTGCCTGGTTGGACGTGTCTGCCCCTCTACTCCTCTGACAGGGGCTCTGACTGTGCTTCCTGAAGGGACGGGTGAGCCCAGAAGGACCCTGTGACAACCCAATCAAGGTCAAGGAGCCATCTGGGCCCCAGGGGAGGGAGGCAGACCCTTGGGCCGGGCCACCCTGGACCACCTTCCCCGGGGCTGGCCAGTCTGACAGCTCCAGCATTAGAGACCCGAGTGATGATTACATTCAGCTGCGCAGCTGCTGGCCAGGGCGCCAGAGCTGTGTGGTGAGGACTGGGCTGGCATCAGAGTGTGGGACTCGAGGGGCGGCTGGCAGGGAAATCAGAGCAGCCCTTCTGCCCCTGGCTCCGGCTTTCCGCTGGTGACATGGAAGGGTATTAGGGTTCAGAACTCTCGACAATGGGCTTTTGTTTTCAGGACTACATCGTCATTGGCTTGCAGAGCCCTGGAGACAGGAACAAAAGCCAAGGGAGCCCTGCCAGGTCTCTCGCCCTCCAACCCCTGTGCCCTGCAGGAGTGCAGGGGGCCCCAACCCCACTTACGGTGGGTCCCTGGCCTCCAGCTCCATCCAGGAGCTCCAGAGCCCAAGGGACATGTCTGGCGACAGGCTGGCACAGGAGATTTCTCTGAGGCAGCCCCGGCTCGCAAGGGAATACCAGAATCCTGGAACGTCAGCATAGGAGGAGGCAACAGACACCTGCCCCAGCCTCTGCTAAAACTTACAGGGAGGAAACTGAGGCCCAGAGAGAGGCTGTGACTTGCCCAGGGTCACTCAGTGAGGGAAGGCCTGAGCTGGGCTAGGAAGAAGGCCTTGCCCTCCAGAAAGGCACCGAGGCCAGTGTCTTCCCACCACTGGTCAGTTTTGCCTGCTCTAGAATTGCTTATAAATGTAATCCGGCGGTACGTGCTCTTTTGGAGAAGACTTCCTTCTCTCAGCAGGATGGTTTCGGGTGTTGATGGTATTTTGTTCTTCTTATTGCTGAGTATATCCCACAATTTATCTACTCACCAGCTGATGGGCACTTGGTTTGTTTCCAGCTTCTTTCTCTTACAAAGGAAGCTGTTATGAACATTTAGGTACAAGTCTTATTTTTCTAAAAAAAAAAAATTGTCACAGAGAAGATAGAGACTATTGTGACAAACACATTTTTTTAATCAAGAGTAAAATCTCGTCACATTTGCTTCTGGTTTTTTTTTTTTCTTTTAAGCAGAAAATACACATATAGTGAAGCCTCCTGATATGTCCTCCCTTTTGCCCCCTCCCCAGAGATAACCACCAGCCAGACTTCAGCTTTTTTCCTGTGTACGCAGCTGGCAGTTTTTCTAGGTACAGTCATTCATTCCTCTTAACAAATATTGAGCACCTACCATGTGCAAAACCCCGATCTAGCCCCTGGTGATGCAGCCATGAACCCAACAGGCAAAAATCCCTGCCTTTGGGAGACGTTAACTAATTAAAATATATCATATGTCATGTTAGTGGTAAGGCCTGGGAAGAAAAATCAAGAGAAGGGAGAAAAAGTGAGGAGGTAGGGAGTGGCTTGAAATTTTAAATTGGATCATTAAAGAAGGCCCCACCAGTTTCTAGGGCTGTGTAAGAAATAACCCCAACCCCAAACCAAGTGGCTTATGCACAAGAATCCTACACCACCTCTCCTGGCTTCTGTGGGTCAGGAACTCGAGAGCAGCTCAGCTGGGTGGCTCTGATTTGGGGTGTCTTATGAGGTTGCAGTCAGGGGGTGGGCGGGCTGGAACCATCACCTTGAGGACTTCACTCACACACCTGGTCCCTGGCCTGGGTGAGACCCGGGCAGCTGCAGACTGGCCCAGGCGGGGGCTCTCTGGGCATCTCTGTCTCTCTGTTGTCTGTCCTCCTGTGCCCTCCAACAGTCAGGGCTCCAGAAGCATGTAAGTGGGAGAGAACCAGGAGGAAATGGAATTGCCTTATGGAGCCAGCTTTGGAAATCAGGGTCACTTCTGCCATCACCTTGGTCAAGGCCATTACAGAACTCCATCTGGGTTCAAGCGACGGAAACACAGGCATCGCCCCCGTGCCCCCGTGGAGTATCAGCATCGTGTTGTAAGATTACGCAGAATAGGATCTATACTGGTGTGTGAGAGCTCCCGCCTGCCCCAGAAGACAGCCTGTGTAGGGGTCCCTAGGAGGTGAGCGGCAAGCAAAGGTAGATCACACTCCTGAGCAAAGCCCGTTCCAGGTAGAGGGAACCAGCAAGAGTTGGAGGTAACTATCTGGAGTGTTCAAGAGCCAGCAAGAAGGCTAACTGGGTGGAGAGGAGTGAGTGATGGGGAGGCTGGTAGGAGAGGCGAGGTCAGAAATGCAACCTCAGGGGTGCCTCGGGTGGTTCAGTCGGTTGAGTGTCTGCTTTTGGCTCAGGTTATGATCCCAGGGTTCTGGGATCGAGTTCCACATCAGGTTCCCTGCTCAGTGGGGAGTCTGCTTCTCCCTCTGCCTGCCACTCCCCCTGTGGTGCTTGCTCTCTCTCTCTCTCTCTCTGACAAATAAATAAATTAAAAAAAAGTTTTAAATTAAAAAAAGAAGAAGAAATGTAACCTGGGCCTTCCGGTCCCTGCAGGGGCCCAGCTTTTTTCAGAACGTGAGGGGACCCATAGAGGGATTTGTAGCAGAGGAGTGCTATGGTCTGACTCAGGTTTTTGTTGTTGTTGTTCTTGTTTTTGTTTTAATTGTTAATATATCAAAAGGCCCGCTTTAGTGACATGCTGGTCCCACCAGAAAATAATCGCAATAAGCCTTTGTCAGGAACCTGCTCAAGCTGACCAACCAACTCTTATTTCTAAACCTTTGTGTGTACACGTGTGTCTTTCACTTATTTTTACTTTTTAAAATGATTTTATTATTTATTTGAGAGACAGAGACAGTGAGAGAGAGAGCACAGGCAGGGAAGAGGACCTGTAGCTCATTTGTATAGCTGGATGATATGCTTTCTAGAAGGTTGCAGAAAATGAAGGAGGAGCATTCTTCCCCAGGCTTCCCTAAAAACCGAGCTGGGATGAGGTTGCTTACTGGGAAGGGGACCCACAGCAGGGAGAGACAGAGTGGGGGAGCCTGGGCAGGGCTGTATGGTCTGCAGGGTAAAAGCATGCAGAGTGCCCCCTCCTCAGAAATGTGCACCTGCAGGACAGGGGACTGGAACCTTTTTCCATTGGTTTCTGTCCTCACTGGTTGATGTGGGGGGGGGGGGGAGAGCATGTTGCCTGCACCCTGGAGCCCTCATCTGAGCCTTCTTGAAATTGGAGGGGCCCCAGGGCATGTGAGACTTTGCTTGGGGTGAGTCTGAGCACACAGAGGGAGTCCAAAGCTGGAGGAGAGTCTGTGAGGTGCTGTGACAGCTGAGCTGAGGGCTGAAGGCGGGGACTTCAGGAGCCACACTGGCCAGGACGTGGGACTGATGCCCTCCAAGTGTGGCTTCGGAGGGCATGGGGTGCAGCGGCCTTAGAGGGAGGGGGCAGCAGGCCAGCGGGGGCTGAACCAGGCTGACCCTGAGGACTGGGAGAGGGAGAAATCTTAAAATGCCATGCAGGGTGGAGGAATGACCAGCGGGGAGCCATGAAAAGTCTAGGCCACAGGCACAGGCGCCAGGGTCCTGGGATCAAGTTCTCTGCTCAGCAGGGAGCCTGTTTCTCCCTCTTCCTCATTCATTCATTCATTCATTCATTCATCCATCCCATTCGTTTAGCACCTGCTGTATCACTGGGAGAGGCCCTCTGCAGCCCAGGCCGAGCCTGCTGGATCTGAGAGCCGGAGGTCGTCGCCTGATGGCTCTTCCTGCAGATCTTTCTGGAAGGGGGGTCTGCCTAGTGCAGCTCCGTAAACACACGGGCCGAGCTCAGGGACGAGGAGCTGAGCCGCGTGGAGAATGAGCCCTACATACAGGGAACAGAGAAGCACAGGCCCTGCGTGGCCTTGCCTCTGAGGCCTCCAGAAGCACGGTGGGCTGGCTGGACGGAGGGAGCGGCGGGAGAGGACGTCAGGGCGGGACTGGGCCAGCTCCGCGGGTGTTGCGGTCTCCCCCTCTTACTCAGAGCAGGAGAGGCGCTATGGCCAGAAGAGGGGTAGGGAGGCGAGGACATTACAGAGGGAGGGCGACTCCGGAGCAGGAGAGCCCATGAAGAGTCCACTGCCAGGCTTCCAGGGAGGGGAGCTAAGGACTGTCGCCCGCGGGCACCCTGGAAAGGCTCAGGACTGCAGCGGTTTCGGGTTCGCGAGGGACTCGGGCGCCCTGCCTCTTTAGACAGTGTCTGCTGCCCTCTGGTGGACGTGCGGCGATTGCCCAAGCCCACTTCCAGTTTTTGCTTTAGCGGGCGGTCTGTGGGTCCTGTGGGTTCATCTTCAACTCGGGGCTGTAAAAATAGGTCCTGGAAGCGCCAGGCAACACTTGGCAGAAACAATTCATCAGGTTAGCCACAGGAAGGCAAAGGAAAACTATGGTGTGGTTGCAACAGTATTTGGAGTGGAGCTGGAGCAGGACTGTGTGATGTTTTCTACCAGCGGTGGTCAGACAGAAGTGGGGCAGAGGGTGCATCTATCTTCTCCCTTTTGTTTCTCCAGTCCTTTCCACACCCTTGGACCCAATTTCCCGCATCAAATCCTTCGGTTTGAGTTTTCCAGATTTGTGTTGGTTTGTTCAACATGTGCATAAACTACGACCAGGAGCAAATCCAGCTCTCCGGGGACCCGAAGTTTATACAATGGGAGAGAGAAATTCTCATTAAGGAAAGGAATAGAGGGGCGCCTGGGTGGCTCAGGGGTTAGGCGTCCAGCTCTTTTTTTTTTTTTTTTTTTTTTTTACTTATTCATTTGAGAGAGAGTGAGAGATCACACATGGAGAAGGAGAGGGAGAAGCAGACTCCCTGCTGAGCTCGATCCCAGGTCCCTGGGACCATGACGAGCTGAAGACAGACGGTTAACCAACCCAACCACCCAGCTCTTGATCTAAGCTCGGGTCTTGATCTCAGGGTCCTGAATTCAAGCCCAGCGTTGGGCTCCATGCTGGGCATAGAGCCTATTGGAAAGAACGAACAAATGGAAGGGAGGAAGGAAAAGGAAAGAAAGAAAGAAAGAAAGAACGGACGGACGGACAACACTGTGAATAATATATGAGATTTATGAGCTTCATGGTAAGTTCACCTTTCCTCTGACCCAACCATTTCACTCTAGATACATACCCTGGCGAGGTACCAAAAGACATGAATGAGTATGTTCACAGAGGTACTCTTTGTCAAAAGAAAATGCTGGATTTAACCCATCGCTATTGATAGAAAAATGGAGAAGTACAAGAGGAGTCAACATTTTATATTGAAAAGATACCTATTCTCAAATTATATCTAATGATTCAGTACAATACCAATCAAATTACAGCAAGGTTGAGTAGAACATACTACTTCCAAAACTGATGTACATCCCTTACTTCACACCAAACACAAAAACCAGTTACAGATGGATTAAAGATTTAAACATGAGCGTGCATCAGTGGCTCAGATGGTGCCTGTCTTTGGCTCAGGTCATGATCCTGGGGTCCAGGACCCCATCAGGCTCTCTGCTCAGTGGGGAGCCTGTTTCTCCCTCTGCCTCTCTCTCTTTCTCTCTCTGTCTCTCATGAACAAATAAATGAAATCTTTTTTTAAAATTTTAAAGGGGCACCTGGGTGGTTCAATGGGTTAAGCCTCTGCCTTGAGCTCAGGTCATGATCTCAGGGTCCTAGGATTGAGCCCTGGTTGGGCTCTCTGCTCAGCAGGGAGCCTGCTTCCCCCTTTCTCTCTGCCTTGTGATCTCTGTCAAATTTTTTTTTAAAAAGGCTCATCTCAGCGGGGAGCCTGCTTCCCCTCTCTTTGCCTGCTTCTCTGCCTACTTATGATCTCTCTCTCTCTCTCTGTCACAAAATTCTGGTTCATCTAGATAATTCACAAACTTCTACTTCCATCAAAAGTGGAGTAGAAAGGACGAGATTTTCTTTCTTGCTTAAAAAAAAGAAGGAAAAGATGATGTATACAAACATATGCAACAGCAACTTGAAAGACATTGGATATCAGGTGACCAAGGACAGCATCCTTGAGAAATGTACAAAGAACAAGTGACCCCTGGGGTTGTTTCCAGATAGGAAGGAGGAACTAAGGTGAAATACTCCTTGAGTTAAAAAGATGAAGCTAAGAGGCACCTGTGGATTAAAGCTCAGTGGATTAAACCTTTTGCCTTTGGCTCAGGTCAGGATCCTAGGGTCCTGGGGTTGAGCCCCATGTTGGGCTCCCTGCTCATTGGGGGTCTACTTCTTTCCCTCTCTCCTTCTGCCCCAACCCCTGGCTCGTGTTCTCTCTCTCTCTCAAATAAATAAATAAAGTCTTTTTTAAAAAAATTTTTAAAGATATTTATTTATTTATTTATTTGATAGACAGAGATCACAAGTAGGCAGAGAGGCAGGCAGAGAGAGAGGAGGAGGAAGCAGGCTCCCTGCTGAGCAGAAGCCCGACGTGGGGCTCAATCCCAAGACCCTGAAATCATGATCTGAGCCGAAGGCAGAGGCTTAACCCTCTGAGCCACCCAGGCGCCCCTAAAAATTTTTTTAATTAAAGTGTGCCTGGGGGGGGCACCGGGGTGGCTCAGTGGGTTAAAGCCTCTGCCTTCGGCTCAGGTCATGATCCCAGGGTCCTGGGATCGAGCCCTGCATCGGGCTCTTTGCTCAGCAGGGAGCCTCCTTCCTCCCCTCTCTCTGCCTACTTGTAATCTCTGTCTGTCAAATAAAATAAATAAAATCTTAAAAAAAAAATAAAATGTGCCTGGGTGGCTCATTTGGTTAATTGACTGCCTTCAGCTCAGGTCATGATCCTGGAGTCCTGGGATTGAGTCCCACATAGGGCTCCCAGCTCTGTGGGGGGAGTCTAATTCTCCCTCTGACTTTCCCTCTCATGCTCTCTCATTTTCTCTCTATCGAATAAATATTTTAAAAATTGTTTTTTAATTAAAAAAGTGTTAGAACATTGGGGCACCTGGGTGGCTCAGTTTAAGCCTCTGCCTTCAGCTAGAGTCGTCATCTCAGGATCCTGGGATGGAGCCCCACATCGGGGGTCTCTGCTCAGCGGGGAGCCTGCTTCCCCTCTCTTTGCCTGCTTCTCTGCCTACTTATGATCTCTCTCTCTCTGTCAAATAAATAAAATATTTTTTTAAAAAGTGTTAGAACATAATTACAGGATTTGGTTTGTTAGGTGATTGAGAGGAAGGTTTGGTATTGGATGTTGTCAAAACAGGGTTAATTCTATGATCAGGTACCTTAATCTCATCTACAGGGAGGGCAGACAAGAGTGAGGCTAAAGCTGTGATGGTAAAGTAGCAGTAGTCATTAGCTGGGAGCGGGGATGTCTGGTTGTTTGCGGCTTGGACTTGCTCTTATTTTGTGTTCAACGTAACTATGGAGTGGACTAGTTTTGTCGTGACCCATCATAATCAGCCTGATGTTGTTTTATGAAATTGTTTATGCGAAACAGGACAACACCAAGAACTAGCCCCTGGATGCCAGGGGCTGCTCTTCTCTCTTTCACATACTAGTAAGCATATAATGCCCCATTCCTGGCTGGAGGATCTAAGTAATTTTGACAGGGAGATTTCCAGCCCAGGTGGGGAATTTCAAATAAGTAATTACATACATGAAATTTATTTATTTTTAATTATTTCATTTATGTATTTGACAGAGAGAAAGGGATCACAAGTAGGCAGAGAGGCAGGCAGAGGGAGAGGGAGAAACAGGCTCCCAGCTGAGCAGGGAGCCCAATATGGGCCTCGATCCCAGGACCCCGAGATCATAACCTGAGCCAAAGGCAGACGCTTAACGAACTAAGCCACCTACGTGTCCCCAAAAACTTTTTTTTTTAACTGAGGCATATACATACAATATTATAGTAGTTTCAGGTGTACAATATAATGATTCACCATCCTATACATTTCTCACTGCTCGTCAAGTTAAGTGTACTCTCCTTTTGCGTTGTTGCATCCGAGAGAACAAGATGGCTCACCAGGAGCTCTACTGGAGCCATCTGAGGAAAGATGTCCAGGGTTCTTGCCACATCTGCTCAAACCAGCAAGGTCTGATCCAGAAAAATGGCCTCAATATTTGCTGCCAGTGTTTCTGTCAATATGCGAAGGAGACAGGCTTTATTAAGCGGGATTAAGTAAACTTCCTTGAATGGGTCATCCAAAATACCTACCTTAATGCCAATTCATTGTACATAAAATAAAAATGTATTTTTTAAGATTTTTATTTATTTGGCAGAGAAAGATACAGCGAGAGAAGGACAAGTAGTGGGAGAGGGAGAAGCAGGCTTCCATGTAGCAGGGAGCCTGATGTGGGGCTCAATCCCAGGATCCCAGGATCATGACCTGAGCCAAAGGCAGACATTTAAAGACCGAGCCACCCAGGCACCTAAAAATATTTCAATTATGAGTGTTTTAATGTGGAAAAAAAAAAAAGATAAGTGTACTGTTACCTTCTTTATCTATTTTAACACCTCCCCCCGGCCCCCACCCACTTCCCCATCCACATCTATCTTAACCTTGTGGTATGCACTGGAAACCTTGGTTCTCTTTATGGTCCTGGCCAGATGTTGACGCCCTACACACAATTATGCTCTGTTTCCAGCCTATCGACAAACACCATTTCATTTAAATTTCACTTGAACTCCATCCTTTCCCAAATCCTGAAACTGCCTTTCCTTTGCTCCGTGAAGTCCCAGGACTCTACTAGTATGTTACTTCTCTCCTTGGCAATGAGTCAATAAATGTGATTTGGTGCTCTGAGGCTCACTGTGGTACACGAGAACTATATATAGTAAGATATAAATGCTATGGAAAAAAGAACGCAGGGGTTAAGTGTTGGGGAAAGGACAGTTTGCAATTTAAACAGAATCGTCAGAGAAGGCCTCGAAGATTAGTGATATCTGAGCAAAGACCTGGAACAAGTGGGGGATTTTTTAAATCTTCCGAGTGTCTGGGAGAACAGCATTCCAGGAGGGAGGCACAGTTGGTGCAAAAGCCCTTAGTGGGAGCATACAAGGTGTGCTCCAATCACATTTTCACAGCGAGCCTACCTTGATAACCTCTTTAATTCCTAACCTATCCTTACCCCACCGTTACCCCCTTACCCAGCTTGTGCTCCCCAACCCCCAAGAACTCTTCCATACACAATCCCGTGATTATTACGTTCGTTTTCTGTTTTGCGAGAAAGCGCGGGCATCCTCACCCATCTCGCTCCCTAACTAGCCCGAACTTAGAAACTTGGGAGGACACACAGCAGGAGCTCGAAAGGTACGGGTGGAGGGGCTGACTGCACTGTCCCGAGGCCCGGGGCTGGGGAGAGAGCGAGGCCAAGGGAAAGCGGAAAAGACCCGTCTCGCGGGCACTCGAAGACCACCGCCCAGCAGGCCCAGCCTCCAGAAGTCACCGCAGGATCTGCGCCCCCGCCCCTACCCTAGCCGGAAGGGCACCCTCGCGCGTGCGCCCGCAGCGCCCAGGTCCAGGTGCCCGCCTGATTGGCTGCAGCGACGCCAAGAAGCGGTGTTGCGCGTGCGCGCTTCCTCCGCGCGGGCCCGAGTGGTGTGCAGCTCCCTGGTCTCTGTCGTCCCCGCAGCAGCTCCGACTCCCGGTCTGGGACAGTAGTGCCCGGAGCTCGGGATGTTCCCAGAACTCAATAACCTTCTCAACACCACCCCTGACAGGGCGGAGCAGGTAAGAGGCCGCGCGGCGAGAAGGGGGCGGGCCCCGGAGCTTGGCGGAAGACCGCATGCCCGGATGAAGCGCACGTGGACTCTTGGGAAAGACGCGACGTCCGCGGGGCACCGAGGCGCCTGGGAGTTGTAGTCCGGGGAGGGCCGACGGGGGACCTGGGCTCGGCGCGGGCGCTTACGGAGGGTGGGCGTCTCTCAAAGTGCCTTGGAAGCTTGGCCGCCTCTGCATTCGTTTACGTTCCCAGACCTGTACCCGGGAGCCCTGGGCGTGCTCACTGGCTCCCGGCGCCCAGAGGAGGAGGTTGTCTGAGAGTCGGAGTTTGATTCTCCCCGTTTCCCAGGAGACTAGCTTCTCATTCGCCCTGAGTTTCTCTCTCTGGCCCTGCGGCATTGTGCAGGTCGCAGTGAACGCTGCTCCTCTTCCTCCTCATGGTCTTGGATGCTGCTCTTCCAGGTTGCTCTCAGCCAGCGTCGGCTTCTGTCAAGTCGGCCTGGGGCACGACAGCTCCGCCACTTTGTTTTCTCCGCACTCCGGGGCATCCCGAAATTTTTCACATTTTAGCCCGGGGCTTACATCTTCCAGGAAACCAACCTGATTTATTTTACAAACTCTGTCCTCCCAAGAAAATGGAAAGCTCCACCAGGCAGCCAAGACAACCATGTGTACCAGTCGGACCTTTTTAGGAACCTGTGGTGTCAGTTGCCCAAACCTGCAGATGGCACTGGCGACCTTCCTAGTTACCTCGGGCACCTCCAGAGTGCTCAGCCCAGGGCCGGAGTGGAGGAATGGGGGGTCAGAGTGGGCACCAGGAAATGACAGCACTAGAGGTAACCCTCAAGGTCTGATCGTGCAATTTTTCAAATTTTATAAGTGAAAGAAAACTCACAACATGAAAGTGTCCTATCAGATACCATTTGATCCCAACCTTCCCTTTGACGGGGAACTAGAGGCGGCTGGAGCAAGGCAGCCAGCCCCTGTGGAGTCCATCTTTAGATATAGTCTTTCCAGGACTTTCCATGACCAGAGCTCTCATCTAGGGCCACTGGGATGAGAACCTTGTTACTGGAGGTCTGCCAACTATTACTTCTCCCCTCTGCCCCCACCCTATTGGACAGAATTGGTATCAGAATTAGAAATAGGAATTAAGTTGGCTCAGATTAGTTTTATGAACGCCCATTCCCATCTTGGCAGGCTGTGATTTTTATTCGATTCTGACAGTAAAAGCTTCTTTTGTTCAGAGTCTTGTTCTCCCCAGGACTGGTCCCTGAGGTACCACGGTGAATGAGGAAGATGAGGCACTTCATTCTGCTTGCCTTGGAGAAGTAGAAGCCGAGATATGTTTACCTATAACAAGTGATTTAATCAGTCACTTTAAGCAATCACTTCAAGTATTGTTTCTTTCCCTTGTTTTGACTTATTTCCTTTTTTTTTTTGGTAATCCATGTGTGTGTCTCTGTGTGTATAAGATACTGACCTCTTTCCAGGGAGTCTAATTCACCTTTTTGTGTTCCTCTTAACTTTTAGGGGAAACTGACTCTACTCTGTGATGCCAAGACCGACGGCAGCTTCCTTGTGCACCACTTTCTCTCCTTCTACCTCAAAGGTACAGGATTCATTGATGTTGTAGAAAAAGAAACCTAAGGCAAAACACAATGGGAATAGCGTTAACCAACAAGGGCTTTGGTGTTTGGGTAGCCAGATGGCTGTTTATTAGGTCATAGGTTACTTGACCGCCTTGCTCCCTGCCCATCCTCCCAAAGGGTGGTACGTACTCTCTGTATCCATGTCATATCTTCTCTTCTCCACCAAGCGTGTGTGCAGTCTCACGGAGACTCTTGTGGCCTCCTGATTTAGTTGCTCCTTGATCCTTGTGTACTTGAGGTCCTTAGGACCTGGATCCATTGACAAGTTGCCCGGGCAGGAGATGCTTCCTAAAGAACGTAGGGAGGGAAACTGTAGGGCCAGCACAATTTATAGAAGTAGATTAGAAGAAGAAAACAGACGATGAAAAAGAGACTCATTTATCAACTGATTGCTTCTTGAGCCCCTGCTGAGCCAGGCCAAGATAGAGGGTAGACATTTGGCACTCTTAGTTGTAATAATTCACAGCTTTGAAAATTGTTTTCTTTTCCAGATGATGTTATTGTCCGCACTGAAAGAGCAAGAGAATCTACGGTTAAATTATTAGAACTAATTGTGTTCCATAAGGTAGCTAGGGCCTAATAACTTCTTAGATATAAGACCAGTTTTGAAAAAAAAATTAGTTGTATTTCTGTATGCCAACAATAAACAGAAAACATTATTTATTTGTTTGTTTGTTTTTAAAAGATTTTATTTATTTTTCAGGGAGAGATTGGAGAGCACAAGCACAAGCAGGGGGAGTGGCAGGCAGAGGGAGAAACGGGCTCCTTGCTGAGCAAGGAACCTGATGTAGGATTCTACCCCAGGACCCTGGGATCAAAACCTGAGCCAAAGGCAGACCCCTAACTGACTAAGCCACCCACGCATCTTCAAATAGTGTTTTTTAAAAAGCACAGTTGGATGAGGCATCTGGATGGCTCAGTGGGTTAAGCCTCTGCCTTTGGCTCAGGTCATGATCTCAGGGTCCTAGGATCGAGCCCCACATCGTGCTCTCTGCTCAGTGGGGAGCCTGCTTCCCCCTCTCTCTCTGCCTGCCTCTCTGCCTACTTATGATCATTCTATCAAATAAATAAAAATCTTAAAAAACAAACAAACAAACCACAATTGGTTTAAAATAGAACAAAGTAAGGTATACCTAGTAGTACACGTAACAGAATTACATCTCAGGTTCGATGAAATAAGACATATATGAGAAAATGTGCGTCTTAGAATGAAATTGGGTATGTCATATTGCAAGGCCCCTTGAGTCTGTCTAGACCTGCCCCAGTGCTTTTGTTTCCAGAAGTATGAACTAGATGAGAGTGATTGTAAGTGAAGACTTCACTAAAAATCTGTTTGCTTTGTTTTCTAGCTAATTGTAAAGTCTGCTTTGTGGCACTCGTCCAGTCCTTCAGTCACTACAATATCGTGGGAAGGAAGTTGGTAAATATTGTAGACCTCCGAGGTGCAGTCCCTGAGTATGTGGGTCATGCCGGTGTGAGTGGGGTCAAGGCTGGTCTCCCCTCTCTGGGTTCTAGAGAACTTAGCAAGAGAGTGACTAAGGAAATCACAGGGTGCTGAACCCCTTATCTGAAGGGCTAAGGCAGCATCTCTTCCTGTTTTATTAATTTAGTTTTTAGAACCACATCTGTTGTTAATCCAGTGCAACTCTACTGACTCTGGACCAGTTACGATTTTCTCCTTCTAGTGTGGGCTTTAATCTTAGTTTTGCTGAGTTGAAGATCACAGCTTGTTCTACCCCCAAACTGAGTGCCTCCTGTCTTTCTCTCAGTTTAGAGCTTACATCTCCCCGGATGTGGGAAGAGGTGCTTTTGTCACCAGCTCCTTATCTTATCTTGGCCTGTCCCTCATCTTAATCGATGCAGGCAGGAAAGAATAAGATGGCCAAGAGGCTGGTGAACTTTCTGGCCTAACCTAGGCCATCACCCCTGACCTGTGACCGTGGGGGCTTACTGTTTTCCATTTTTGTTTTTGTTTTTGGTCTTGTTTTGTTTTTAGTAGGCCCGCCTCAGAGAGGGAAAGAAGCAGGCCACTCATTAGCAGCAATGTATTGAAATGTCAGTTTTCCTACTGGGCCATGTCACCGCCTGATGTCACTGTGTTGGGGAGAAACTAATGAGAGCATAAGAGGAGGGTAGACTCTTTCCCATCCTCTGCAGAGAAAGAAGTTGTTCCTGTGTTAGAGGTCAGAGCATGAGCTCAGAGAGAGCAGTCATGTTAAGAACATGTTACAGGGGCACCTGGGTGGCTCAGTGTGTTAAAGCCTCTGCCTTCGGCTCAGGTCATGATCCCAGGGTCCTGGGATCAAGCCCCACATTGGGCTCTTTGCTCAGCAGGGAGCCTGCTTTCTCCTCTCTCTCTGCCTGCCTCTCTGCCTACTTGTGATCTCTGTCTGTCAAATAAATAAATAAAATCTTTAAAAAAAAAAAAAAAAAAGAACATGTTACATTCCACGTCTGTGAAGCATGTCTCTGTGACCCTAGCATCTGTGTTTCTGGATGAGAAATCAACGTTCGCTCGTGTCCAGATTGGTACCTTTGAGTTGTCGTCGACACAGCAGGACTGGCACACACAGCACTGGGCACATGGAGGGCTGGAGTGTGAGCCTCCGTGCTCTGGGTGTGTTACTGAACTGCTGTTAGGGGAACGGTAATGAGCGAGAGCAGAGGTGACAAGCAGGAGTCTTTCTGTCTGCCAGGGGTCACTGTGGGGCTGATGGCACTGCTTAGTGGAGGGCACCAGGGTGTGAATGAACACTTGAGACTTGGCCTAGGAGCATGAGGAGTCTAGAGAGTTCCATGTGACCTGTTTCTGCACAGATAGAGCAGTGGGCTGCCTATCTAGATTATATCCATCTTTGGGAGTTTGTCGAAATGCAGATCGTTGGGCGCTGCCCGCAGATCTTCTGGTTCTGGAAGTCTGGAGTGGCGCTCCAGGATCTGCCTTATAATTGGGTGACTTAAGATCTTCTCAGTCGGCTAGGTCATGAAGAGCCCTATTGAGAAGTTCTGGTCTAGGGGCCCCTGGCTGGCTCAGTCCAGGACCTCTTGATCTTTGAGGGATCAAGAGCCCCATATCAGGTATAGAGATTATTTTTAAAAATAAAAAAACTTAAAAAAAAGAAAAGGGCTGATCTAGAGAAGGGGTTGACCCATCTGTTTATGTATCATGTGTGGTTTCCCTCACTCTACAGAGCTGAGGAGTAATAGCACAGATCGTGGCCCACAAAGCCTATGTTGCCACCTCCGTTGTCCACCTCCGAACTAGTGCGTCAGGAGTTCGTGTCGCCCTAGCTCTCGTGGGAGTGCCGCCTCTGAGGAAGAGGGAGGAGAAGGAGAGCCTGCTGCTGATGAGATCGTCCTCTGTGGCCAGCAGCCTGGCAGTCGGTCTGGGAGCTGTGTTACTGAGAACCTCAGAGCCCCGCTGAGGTCCTGTGCCGCTGAGGCGCACCTGACAGGGTTTGTGAGGTCCAGAGCCAGCATCTGGCCCTTTCTTCTGCAGCCAGCACTTTTCAGACCTTGGTCATTCTCCCACCATTTTTTTTTTTTAAGATTTTATTTATTTATTTGACAGACAGAGATCACAAGTAGGCAGAGAGGCAGGCAGAGAGAGAGGAGAAAGCAGGCTCCCTGCTGAGCAGAGAGCCAGATGTGGGACTCGATCCCAGGACCCTGAGATCATGACCCAAGCCGAAGGCAGTGGCTTTAACCCACTAAGCCACCCAGGTGCCCACTCCCACCATTTTACTGTCATTATTATCATTTCTAAATGTGCTTAACTTGGTAAATACGTACATTTGAAGAGTTTATGATAGACTTCATGATACTATTGCAAATTAAAGCCAAGTATTGAGCCATGATGAAAACAGACGTGTAAGCAAAACGTCAGTTCTTTGCGAAGTGACCATTAAATATAAAGGCACAGTGGGGCTGGTGGGTTGGGGACACCCAGTGGAAAGAAGGCACGGGCCCCAACCAAAGGTGGACAGCTGCACGTTTACGGGGCTTAGAATGTGTCCTGTGCCCTCTTGTGAGCTGGAGTCTGGCCGCTGGGGTGGGTTCGCCTGCAAGGCACCGTGATTCACTCTCCCGTGTTGTTCAGGGTGTCAGCCTGACTGCGGCCCAGGAATGTGGGCAGCTTGTGTTCCTCGAGGGACTTAAGTCTTCGGTGGATGTCTTCTTCCGGGCTCAGGCAGAGCCACACCCCCTGCAGTTCCTCAGGTCAGTCAGCCCCGACCCCTGCCCAGAAGTACCCAGTGTGGGGGGGGGCCCAGATCAGGCTTGCTCTGTGATTCCTTGTCCCTGGCATGTGGCATGTGAGGGGACGGAGCTGCCTCCAGAAGGCAGACGCTTCCCTGGTGTTGTGGCTTCATCAGAGAGCCCTTGGCTCATGGACCTCATGGGCCAGAGGGCGTATGGCTGACCCAAAAGTTATAGAAAGTGTTATTTGCTGGGAGTATGGCAGAACAGTATGTTTTTTCCAACCCTGGCTCAGAGCCTTAGCACATACCTTTGTTCTGTTTTTGGCTCAATATACAGGGCTCAGCAAAGTACGGCCTGTGGGTCAGCTACCTGTTTTTGTAGATAAAGGTTTTTTTTTTATTTTATTTTATATTTTTATTTATTTGAGAGAGAGATCACAAGTAGGCAGAGAGGCTGGCAGGTGGTGGGGAAGCAGGCTCCCCACTGAGTAGAGAGCCTGATGCGGGGCTCGATCCCAAGACCCTGAGATCATGACCTAAGCCAAAGGCAGAGGCTTAACCCACTGAGCCACCCAGGTACCCCTGTAGATAAAGTTTTATTAGAATAGCTGCATTCCCTTGTTTGCATATTGTCCTGGCTGTTTTGCACTCCAGCGGTAGGGTTGAGTTGCTGAGGCAGACACCATAGGACCCACAAGCCTCAAATTTTACTGTTGCCCTTTAAGAAAAGATCTGTTGACCCTGGGTTTGCTATTCTGAGACTGGTTTTCCTGTTTCTTGTCCTTTGTGAGTGTCAGACATAAACACAGCTCTGTGCAGACCCCCCACGTGGCTACTCTCCTTTGCTCCACAAGGGAGTCCCTGCTTGAGCTTTCCCCGCCTCCCACAAGACCGGGCCTTGTGTAGTGGCTGGAAGGCGGTGTAGAGTCAGAAGGCCCCATACCCCGACCCTGTGCGTGTGATCTTGCACATAGCCTTTACCATCTCCGAACCTGGTGTCTTCTTCGGAATGATGGGCCTGGTTACACTTCACCCCCCAGGCTGTGGGAAGTTGCTGTCCTTGCTGTTAGTGGAGCTCAGACCTGGGGTGTGGGCTGGTGCCTAGGCCCTGTGCTCTGGTGCTTTTTGAGCCTCTGTTGCTGGGAGGTGTCTGCCCCGGGTAGACACTGGGGAGGCTTGTTCAGAAACAGGCGGAATCTGTTTGGTACACAAACAGCCCTTAGACCTTGGTCCCTCACCGCTAGGTCACCTGAATTGCTGTTTAGCTTTTTGTCCCCATGACGGCCTCCCGGGAAGGCTTCTCCTGCCTGCCTAATCCAGGTTAATCTTCCGATGCTTTAGCTCTTAGGTGGAGGGGTGGCATGGTGTCTCATTAGGGAGGCTGTTTATTTTGTGTCCCCCAGTGCTTTGTACCTCCTAGGCCTCAAAGAGTGTTTGAAGTACAGCCCGCTCGTGTGTGCATGCATACCTTTTCTTTACAACCAGATCAGGAACCCCTTTGGCCGAGGCCTGTGATCCAGTTCTTTGCCTCCCCTCTGCCTGTTTTTGTGAGGCTTCTCGGTCCCAGATAAACATTCGTAGAGAGAGAACTCGCTAATGAGTCGTGCTTGATGTTCCAGGGAGGCCGATGTGGGGAACCTGCAGAACCTGTATGAGTTTGTCCGAGAGGCTCTGAAGCCCATGGAGGATGGACAGGCCGCCTGGAGGTACCCGGTCCTGCTGGTGGACGACCTCAGTGTGCTGCTGAGCCTGGGCCTGGGGGCAGTGGCTGTGTTGGACTTCATGCACTACTGCAGAGTTGCTGTGTGCTGGGAACAAAAGGTATTGATCGGCCTGCTCTTTGTGCTCCCGCTCTGACCTCCATGGGCCTAGGCGGGTCCACACCTCCCTTGCTTGCGGTGCTCTTTCTTGTGGATTCACCTTGGGGTTTGGCTTTATGCTGGTAGGCCCAGAAATCTTTTGGTCTACCATCCTCCACTCCCCTACTTGCCACTGTTAAAAAATAAGGGCCTCCAAATGAAAAGGTTGACCGGTACTGTCTTGACGGTAGCCGGTCGTGTGTGGTACTACAGCAGTCCTAGCTCCGGCACACGTTGCTTCATGTCCCGGGAGAAGTCATTGTCACTCTGCATGGACTTTGAAGATCAGTTAAGGTATAAACTGCTGTAAAAAAATTGTGAGATGTGATGCAAGTATAGGACATAACTGTTAACTGTCAAATGATGAGGCAAAAATGGGGATTTTGCCAACACAGAGCAATGGGAGTAGACCCATCTATATGATATAGGAATGGCTTTGGTGCCTGCCTCACGGGAACCCAATGGCAGGAGTTTAGTGACACGAAGTTTGCAACACACCCACACAGCATCTGGCTCCCGGCGGCTGTTCTTCAGCATGTGATGGTGCCCCTGGCAGGTGCCTGTGGCCCTCAGCGCCGTGCGGTCAGGCTGCGGTGCTGGGCAGAGGGTGAGGTGAGCTAGTAGAGTCAGCCGGGGCTGTATGTTCCCAGCAGGGCATGTTGAACCCTCCTGTGCAAGGGCCTGCTTGGCAGCCAGGCTCGGGGGAACTCCAGGGACCAGAGGGCTGCAGTCACAGGCGCCGGGAGCCTGGCAACAGAAAGAACGGGAGGAGGAGGGACCGGAAGGGGCGTGGAGGGAGCCATCAGCCACACGGCGGCAGGCATACTGCCTGCAGCTTAGCTTGCTCTGTGGCCTGCTGCTACCCTCGGTTTGGAAAAATACCTCTTTCAATTCAAAAAGTATAACTTGAGAATAGTTTAAGAAAGAAAAAAGTAAGTAGCACAAAGAGTAGTACAAAGTAGCGGTCTCTTCCCCCACGTGGATATCTTTCCCGAGAGTCTGTGCAATTGTGAACATGTTTTATGTAGTGTGTGTGTTTCCTGTTGTGTGTTTTTCTTCCCGTCACTGGTCACCTGCCATGCCATTTCATAACACACCTGTATTTTGGTGTCTGTTGCCTAAGAACGGAACACTTGAGTCTGCTTTCTTCTTCTTTTTTTTTTTTTTTTTAAGATTTTATTTATTTATTTGACAGACAGAGATCACAAGTAGGCAGAGAGGCAGGCAGAGAGAGGAGGAAGCAGGCTCCCTCTCTGAGCAGAGAGCCCAATGCGGGGCTTGATCCCAAGACCCTGGGATCATGACCTGAGCCGAAGGCAGAGGCTTTAACCCTCTGAGCCACCTAGGCACCCCTGCTTTCTTCTTTTTAATGACTGGAGAGTGTGCCTCTGAAAGGACTTACAGCGTAGCCCCTTCAGCGGGTCGACCTCCCCCTGTGGTTCTGGTTGGCCAGCTCCTGCCTGCCCTTCTGCCTCTGCTCACATGCGGCCATCTCCTGACCCTCTCCGCTGGGCCTGATAGGATGCCTCTTCCTGGGCTCCCTCAGTCCCCCATGCTGCCTTTTCTCCTGGCCTGTGTCCTGTGTCATTTCCAGGCCCACACCACTGCCCTCTGATCTCCTCTGCGGTCTGGCCCGTGCTGAGCACTCAGGAACCGCCGACCGGAAGAACGGGAGCCTGGCAGAAAGGCGGCACTTTCTGCTAACATGGAGAACCACAGGCCAAGTTGAGCTTAGTTTAAGAGGGATTGAGCTGGTTGGATGTGCTGGCGAGGCTGGAATTAGGGTCTTGGAGCGTAAGCAGGCATCCTTCTTAGCCGCAGCAGTAGCATGGAGGCTGATCAGGGTGAAGACGTGCAGGGGATTGGAGGCCCTGAAAGCTCGGGGCCCTCCGATGGCCCTGCCTGGAGGAGCAGCTTCTCAACTTGACTCTCTGTTGCAGGGAAACATCGTGGCCCTGGTACATGACAGTGGAGACGCCGAGGACGAGGAGAATGACATCCTCTTGAATGGCCTTAGTCACCAGAGCCACCTGATCCTGCGGGCCGAGGGCCTGGCTACGGGCTTCTGCAGGGATGTGCACGGACAGGTGCGCAGGGGCTCATGGGGCACAAGTTACTGCTTCTGTGCCTGAGCCAAGGCCTTGCGTGGGATGGTGTCGGGCCCTAGGGGTTGTTGGGTTGGGGTGTTCCTTCGGGTACAAGGGAAACCTTAGGAGTCGTGTGAATGCAAGACAGAGTCTGTTCCAGATGGGGCTAGCCTCACACAGCGGTGCACATTTTCCACGGTGGTCCCATTTGTGCCCGAAGTGGGACTTCTAAAAAGGAGACCGCCATCTGGAGCAGAATTCTGCTGTCCAGCAGTGGAAGGCCTCTGCAGGGCCACAGCAGGCTTGGTATACTCGGCAGTGCTGCTCCTTTTAAGCTACAGACCTGGGAGGACCATCCCCGTGGCTGGGGGGTGCTGCCGCCCCGCTGCTGCCTCTGACCAGAATGTTTGAGAACTTGGGCAGAAGCTTAGAGTCTTGTCTTGGGAAGGACCCCACCCAAGGGGTTCTACCCCCACCCAAGGGGTTCTCTGCCTCCTAGAACTTCTGTCTTGGAATATCCCCCAAAGTCCCTGCCATGGCTTCCAGGTTACCTTGACATTGACCACTCTCGACGTATTAAGCATGGGTGAGAGTTTTGGCCCAGAGTTAGAAAAGAAAAGAAAAGGGCAAGCCCAGAGATGCTGTGTTGGTGGCACCTATGTGCACCGTGTGAGCAAAGGGTTCAGAGGAGGTTCTCCGAGGCCAGGCCCCCAGAGCGTTCTCGCATGCCTAGCATTGAGACATCATCAGAATAAACGTCTAGCCTTCCTGAGCCTGATTGAATGTACTGACTCTCATGAGCTGATTTTCAGAATCAGGATAGCCAACAAAACCACACATAGAAAAAAAGACCAAAAGAGAAAATAAAAACACTTAAGTGGTTTTTCCCTGGAGGGCTGTTTTTCTTTTTCCTTCTCTTACACATTTTCTGTAACGAGCAGATATCACTCCTAGACCGAAGGGTTAGTTTTAGTTAGCTGGTAATAAGCTTTGTTTCCGAAGTGGGTCGCATGGCTGCCTGGCATGTGACTGGGACCCCCTGCAGGCCTCGGTCGCTGGGGGTGGAGGAGGCAGGGACGTGGGAGCTCTGCTTCTCTTTCATTCTTCTCCTTGTCCCTGTAGCTGAGGATCCTCTGGCGGACACCATCACAGCCTGCGGCCCAGCGGGACCGGAGCCTCACTTACCAGTACAAGATACAGGACAAAAGTGTGTCCTTTTTTGCCAAAGGAATGTCTCCTGCTGTTCTGTGACCTGATTGAGGAGCACATGGAGTGACCTTGGACCATTTTCAGATGTGAAAGATAGAGTGATGGGTCAGAATGGACCTGTACACCTTTGAAGTGGCATTTCAGTCTGGACCGGCAGCCCTGCTGCGGTGCGGGGCAGCGGAATGGGGCCGTGATGGACGCCCTCGTTCCCCAGGGCCCTGGGCAGAAAACGCAGAGGGAGTGGTAACCCAGCCTCTGCAGAGAGAGACGCCACATGTCGAACCCAGGTGAAAATGGTGCTGGGAGCCTTCCCTTAAATACGCTTAAATGTGCTTTCACCTCGACCACCCAGCGGGGGTATGAATGTGCCAGCTAGGAGATGGTCCCGGGTGGCAGGCACCCGAGGGACGCCGTGGGTAATCGTGGCTGGCATGAGGAGAGCCCCATATCTTGGCTTCCTCGTGATGGGCTGTCACATTTCATTTTTACTTGCATCCTGCAGAGGTATTTGCCCTTCAGTCCAGTAAGAAAACCAGTTTAAAGAGGCTTGGCAGTGCACTCAAGGCTGGAGAGCAGCTGTAGGCACCAAAGCCTGACTGAAGTCTGTACTTGCTGACCGAGCCTCCCAGAAACCAGGGGCGCCACTCGGTTCACGGCTTCACTCCCTCCTGGTTCTGGGGTCCCTGGCACGTGATGCTTCCTGGCTTGGTGAGAGGGGTAAGGAGTGTTCTTGCTGCCAGGAGGGATGGGGCCTTGGCAAGTTGCTGCCTCCCTCACCTGCGAAGACCAAAGAGGTGAGCTCTAGCCCCAGTGTCCCATAGATGCCTGTCAGTCAAGATGGGCGCAGGGTAGACCCCAGGGGCAGTCCCTTAAAGTGTGTACATTTTTATTGTATGCAGATTATACCGCAATGAATTTGATTTTAAAAATAAATAAAATGAGGGGCACCTGGGTGGCTCAGTGGTTTAAGCTTCTGCCTTCGGCTCAGGTCATGATCCCAGGGTCCTGGGATCGAGCCCCACATCGGGCTCTCTGCTCTGCAGGGAGCCTGCTTCTTCCTCCTCTCTCTCTGCTTGCCTCTCTGCCTACTTGTGATCTCTGTCAGATAAATAAAAAAAAAATAATAAAAATAAAAAATAAATAAATAAATAAAATGAAACAAGAACACTGCTCTGCAGGGACTGAGGAAATTTATATCCGTTTTTAAAATTCCACTTCTCACATTTTTTAGTTTTTGTAAAAGGGAATAATTCATTACTCCTCCCCTCAAGTCATACCGTTGTGTTGGTTATCCTACTAATAACCAGTAATAGTAGCTACTTTTCTTCTCAAAATATCACAGACCTGATAGAATATTTGAAAATTATAGTTATTGAAGAATCTAATGATTTTTATGAATACTCTTCAGTATTAATACCAGCTTCATCTGAGCTACAGTTCTGAATGGGCATGGCACCCTGAATCTTTTTTTATATGAATGTTGTTATTCTGTTTTTTCACTTAATTTACAATTTAAATTCACAAATTTACTTACTTCACTTAATTAACTTCACTTAATTAATTTGTAAATTAATTAAATTTTTTATATAAGATTTTATTCATTTGAGGGGGGGAGCACAAGCTGAGGGAGAGGGAGAAGCAGGCTCCCCACTTAGCAGGGAGCCCGACTCAGGCCTCTGTCCTAGGACCCTGGGATCATGACCTGAGCCAAAGGTAGATGCTTAACTGATGGAGCCACCCAGGTGTCCCTGAGTTCACTATATTTTAACATTTAATGGTTATTGAGCATTTTATGGTGTCATTATCCTAATTTGCTCTGCTATTCTCTGAGGGTAGGTTCTGGGATTTGTAATTATAAATTGTGTTACAAATACTATTTTACTATTTTTAATCTCATTAAAGATGTTATTTTGGGGGTATCTGGGTGCTCAATTGGTTAAGCATCTGCCTTCAACTCGGGTCATGATGCTAGGGTCCTGGGATCAAACCCCACATCAGGCTCCCTGCTCAGTGGCAAGTCTGCTTCTCCCTTTCCTTCTGCCCTTCCCCACTGTTCATACTTTATCTCTGCCCTCTTCAAATAAATAAAATCTTTAAAAAAAAATTATATTGGGCGCCTGGGTGGCTCAGTGGGTTAAGCCTCTGCCTTCGGCTCAGGTCGTGATCTTGGGGTCCTGGGATCGAGTCCCACATTGGGCTCTCTGCTTGGCGGGGATCCTGCTTCCTCCTCCCTCTCCCTCTCTCTCTCTCTCTCTCTCACCTACTGTGATCTCTCTGTCAAATAAATAAAATCTTTTTTAAAAAATTATAAAGAAAAAAAAATTATAAAGATTTTGTTTTTAAGCAATCTCTGTCCCCAACATGGGGCTCGAACTGAAAACCCTGAAATTGAGAGTCGCATGCTCCAACTGAGCCAGGTGCCCTAGGAATTTTATATACTATACCTTTTTGAAGGTGGGATAAATACTTGTTTCCTGAAAACATTCATACAGTCATTCAACAAATATTAAGCACCTTCTATGTGGCAGGCTGCTGTAGGCACTGAGGGTATGACCATGACAGAGCAGGTCTCTGCCTGCAAGAAATTGAGAAGTAATCTATGTAGAGTTAGACTGTGCTAAGTGCTATAAATAAAACAGGGAAGGGGCACCTGACTGGCTCTGTTGGAAGAGCATGTGACTCTTGATCTCCGGGTTGTGAGTTCAAGCCCCACACTGGGTATAGAGATGACTAAAAAGAAAATAAACTTTAAAAAAGCAGGGGGAAGGGACCTATGAAAGTGAGGGATGATGAAATTTTAGTCTTCTCCCTGAAGTGGAGTTTTTGAATTAAAGCATGGATTGGGGCACCTGGATGGCTCAGTTGGTAGAACATGTGACTCTTGGCTTCCAGTCCTGAGTTCAAGCCTCATAGTGGGCGTGGAGCCTACCAAATTAAAAAGGCAGAACAAAACGTGGACCGGCCCTCCCGTGGTATCATATTGTCCTTCAGAATGATGGAGCCGGTTAACAGTGATCTGTAAGTTTTCCTCCACCAGCATTGGATTTAACTTATCTTTTACGAGTTCAACAGTTGTGTAGAGTTGTGTGAAAACGGACACTTCTTTAACTAGGCTGATTTTCTCTCTCTATTTTCCCATGTGTGGAGAATGTATTCCTCACCTTTAATCACTTATCAGTTAGAATCTGAGGTCAACCTTGTTTTATCCATTCTTTGTAATATTTTGGAAAGGATTTTATCATTTGTTCATGTATATATTTTTCTACTTTTATTTTTTTATTTTATTTTATTTTATTTTTAAAGATTTTATTTATTTATTTGACAGAGAGAGATCACAGTAGACAGAGAGGCAGGCAGAGAGAGAGAGAGAGGGAAGCAGGCTCCCTGCTGAGCAGAGAGCCTGATGTGGGACTCGATCCCAGGACCCTGAGATCATGACCTGAGCCGAAGGCAGCGGCTTAACCACTGAGCCACCCAGGCGCCCTGTATTTTTCTACTTTTAAAAACATTTTATCTTCAGAAAGATTTGTTTTCTATTCCAATATGCATTAGTTCAAGAAATATTTGTGGACTACCGGTTTTATTTAAGAGACCATTAAGATAAAGACAATCCTAAAGGCACCTGCTGTGCTCTGATGGGAGCTAGGAAACAGGCGTCTAAGTAATGTGACCCAGAGGAGATTGATGTTGAGGGCCATCAAAACAACTCAAGTAATGGACGGTGACAGGCTGATCGTCACAGGAAAGAGCAATTATTTCCCCGTCACTTTTTTGCTTTTGTTGAGGGAGCAGAGAATTGGGGAAGAAGTTATGGAGGCAATACTTTTTTTTTTTTAAAGATTTTATTTATTAATTTGACAGAGAGAAATCAGAGAGAGAAATCACAAGTAGACGGAGAGGCAGCCAGAGAGAGAGAGAGGGAAGCAGGCTCCCTGCTGAGCAGAGAGCCTGATGCGGGACTCGATCCCAGGACCCTGAGATCATGACCTGAGCCAAAGGCAGCGGCTCAACCCACTGAGCCACCCAGGCGCCCCTGGAGGCAATACTTTTTGAACAAGACCTTGGAATTACTCCCGTTTTGTCTCTGATGGTACCTTAGTTCTTCAGGATTTGGGAGAGGTATTTTCCTTCCCGAGTGGGATGAAGGTGCTGTGCTTTGTTTTTGTTTTTGTTGTTTCTAGCTTAAAATAATTTTTAAAATATCCTTCAAGTTAACTGATTTGGAATTTGCTACAGTATTGGGGTGCCTGGGTGGCTCAGTGAGTTAAAGCCTCTGGTCGTGATCCCAGGGTTCTGAGATGGAGCCTGGCATCAGGCTCTCTGCTCAACAGGGAGCCTGCTTCCCCCTCTCTCTCTGCCTGCATCTCTGCTAACTTGTGATCTCTGTCCATCAAATAAACAAAATCCTTAAAAAAAAAAAAAAAAAAGAATTTGCTACAGTATTATAATTTGTCTCCATGCTAACTAAATAGCCCAACAGGATTTACTGAAAAGTAGTAATCCTTTCTTGTTATGTAGTTTGGGTTTATTTATATGTAAAGTTCTTAAAATTGAGCTTTTCTGAAATTTGTTTTTACTAGGTATTGAAAGGTTAGTATATGTCTGCTCTCAGGAGCCTTTATTAAAAGGGTACCAGTCCCACTTATTTATCCAGATGAATTTCACCAACTTGGTACTAAACTCCATAAAGTATCCTTCAAGGATATTTTGTTCTCATTTTAAAAATTGTAGTTGTATCATTTTATTTAAAAAATTAGTGAAGAAATTAATACTCTCTTATTAAGTGCTTTTTATTATTGGAGAAGAAATGATCTGGTTTTATAGAGTTTTTTAGGTTTTTTGTTTTGTTTTAAGTAGGCTCCACACCCAGCATGGCACCCAACACAGGGCCTGAACCCATGATTCTGAGATCAAGACCTGAGAAGGGCTGGATGCCTAACCAACTGAGCCACCCAAGTGCCCCCAATTTTGTGGATTTTTCTATGGTGTCTTTGACATAGGGATGTAGTGACTTTTTTTTTTTTTTAGATTTTATTTATTTATTTGACAGAGAGAGAAATCACAAGGAGGCAGAGAGGCAGGCAGAGGGGGAGGGGAAGGTAGGCTCCTTGCTGAGCAAAGAGCCAGATGTGGGGCTCAATCCCAGGACCCTGAGATCATGACCTAAGCCAAAGGCAGAGGCTTAACCCACTGAGCCACTGAGGTGCCCCTGTAGTTGACTTTTTAAAAGGTATAACTTATTTTAGTTTTTCTAAACTAATCTCTAATTGAGATTCCTGAATTTTTAGATATTTTTTCATGTTTTCCTTTTTTCAGATATTAACATCTGCAAATAATGCCAATCTTGCTTATTTTAACTTTAAATAGGGTAAATTTTTTAATAGAAGTATAGTTAATTTACATTATTAGTTTCAGGTGTACAACAAAATGGTTCGAAAGTTACATACATTATGCAGTGCTCACCACCATACAAGTAATGGTAATTCTCGTTAGGCACCATACAAAGTTATTACATTGTTAC
The DNA here is from genome assembly GCF_964662115.1 of Mustela nivalis. Classification (NCBI taxonomy): domain Eukaryota; kingdom Metazoa; phylum Chordata; class Mammalia; order Carnivora; family Mustelidae; genus Mustela; species Mustela nivalis. Next base: position 198,915,012 of record NC_139020.1, read on the forward strand.
TGGCTAAATTTCTCATGCTGTATTTTGCATTCCTGCTATTTATTTACTTTATAACATGAAGTTTGTACCTCTTGATCCCCTTTACTTATTTTGCCCATCCTCCTCCCCTCCTCCCCCTGGCAATCGCCAATTTTCTGGACTTACGAATCTGTTTCTGTTTTTTAGTTTTCATTTTTAGTTTCCACATATAAGTGAAATCATATTTGTCTTTCTGTGTCTGACTTACTTCACTTAGCATGGTCTCCTCTAGGTCCATCTATGTTGTCACCAATGGCAACGGCTCATTCTTTTTTATAGCTGAGTAATATCCTAACGCACGTGTGCGTGTGTGTATATGTGTGTGCGTGTGTGTGTGTGACATCTTTATCCATTCATCTATGGAGGGAAACCTGAGTTGCTTCATATTTTCTATTCACTATAGTAAATAGTGCTGTGATAAACATAGGGGTGCATTATGTTTTCAAATTAGTGTTCTTGTTTTCTTTATGTTTCTTTTTGTTTTCTTTTTTCTTTTTTTTTAATATTTTATTTATTTTATTTGACAGACAGAGATTACAAGTAGGCAGAGAAGCAGGCAGAGAGAGAGAGGAGGAAGCAGGCGCCCCTCTTTTTGTTTTCTTTGAGTAAATATCCCAAAGTAGAGTTACCGAGTCATATAGTATTTCTGTTTTTAATTTTTTGAGGAAGTCCGTATTGTTTTCCACAATGGCTACACCAATTTACCTTCTAATCAATAGAATTGATTTGAGAGTTCCTTTTCCCCCCACATCCTTCCCAATGTTGTTACTTGTTGTGTTTTTGATTCTAGCCATCTGACAGGTATGAAGTGATACCTCATTGTGGTTTGGATTTACATTTCTCTTATGATAAGTGATGTTGAGCATCTGTTCATGTGTCTGTTGGCCATTTGGATGTCTTCTTGAAAAATGTCTTTCCAAGGTCCTTTGCCCATTTTTTAATTGGACTTTTTTTTGGTGTTGAGTCGTAGGAGGTTTTTTTTTAATGTATTTTAGGTATTAACTCCTTATATCATATATAGATGTATATCATTTACAAATTTCTTCTTCTAGCCAGTCAGTGTGTTTTGTTAATGGTTTTCTTTTCTTTTTTTTTTTTTTTTAAGATTTTATTTATTTATTTGACAGAGAGAGACCACAAGTAGGTGGAGAGGCAGGCAGAGAGAGAGAGAGGAGGAAGCAGGCTCCCCACTGAGCAGAGAGCCCGATGTGGGGCTCGATCCCAGGACCCTGAGATCATGACCTGAGCTGAAGGCAGAGGCTTTAACCCACTGAGCCACCCAGGCGCCCCAATGGTTTTCTTTAGTATGGAAAAGTCTTTTTAGTTTGACACAGCTCGAATACTTTATTTCCCATGAATAACTTCAGTCAGCATTTTGAAATCTGTTAAGAGTGGTGTGAAAGGACATGGGACACTTGGGTGGTTGAGTTGGTTAAGCGTTGCCTTCAGCTCAGGTCATGATCTCAGGGTCCTGGGATCGAGCCCTGTGTTGGGCTCTCCACTCAGCAGGGAGTCTGTTTCTCCCTCTCCCTCTGTGCTCTCCCTCCCTGCCTTCCTCCCCCTCTCTCTCTCAAATAAATCTTTAAACAAACAAACAAAAAAGGAGTGGCATGAAGGTATTTTTTTTTTAAGATTTTTAAAATTTTTTATTTATTTGACAGAGAGATGCAGCGAGAGAGGGAACAGAAGCAGGGGGAGTGGGAGAGGGAGAAGCAGGCTTCCCACCTAGCAGGGAGCCCTATGCAGGGCTCGATCCTAGGATCCTGGAATCATGACCTGAGCTGAAGGCAAATACCTAATGACTGAGCCACCTGGGCACTCTGGTATTTGTTGTTTTAATTTCTGTTTTTAAGGGAATAGGAAGCATATTTTATAGTAATTCTTACTTTTAAAATACATTAATTATCAAGTTAATGAAATAACCTTGGAAAGGGAAAGAAAAAAGAAATGCTCCTCCTTAATCTCTTGCTCCCCCCCGCCTTTACAGTTTAACCGGTAATCATTAGTGAATTCTGTACTTTCTCAGCCTCATTGAGGTACTGGCACTATTTTTCCTGTGCATGTGTTGAGCATCTCTCTGTTGTGTGAGCGCTAAATTCCTTTTGCAGCCTTGTTTTACTGGTATTTGTTCTATTTTCTATAACGTACTGTTAAAATTTTTAAATGAATATTATTGAGCTTCTATGCAATCTGTATTTGTAAGAAAGATGAGCTATAATTTTTTGTTAAATAATTGTTAGCTTGGCTGTGTTTGAGCATTAGAACAATGTATGCCTCAGGATACCTGGGTGGCTCAGTTGATTGAGCATCTGACTCTTGGTTTCAGCTCAGGTCATGATCTCAGGGTCGTAGGTTTGAGCCCGTGTCATGTTCTGTGCTCAGCAGACAGTCTACTTGAGGATTCTCTTCCTCTTCCCTCTGCCCCTCCCCCCTTTCAAATAAATAAAGCTTACCCAAAAAAGAGCAATATATGCCTCATAAACCATGTTGAGGAACTTACTACTTTTTTTTTTTTTTTAAGATTTTATTTATTTATTTGACGGACAGAGATCACAACTAGGCAGAGAAGCAAGCAGGGAGAGAGAGGGGAAAGCAGACTCCCTACTGAACAGAGAGCCCTGGGATCATGACCTGAGCCGAAGGCAGAGGCTTTAACCCACTGAGCCACCCAGGTGCCCCAGAACACACTACTTTTTGTATCCAGACAAATTCTTAGTTTATTTTATCCCAAATTAGGACTTACCTTGGTCAAGGTAAAGTAATTTTTCAGAGGTAGTTTAAAAGTATTTCTTTGTTATTGCTCTTTACATATGATAACTTTTCTTTGTTGTGCCAATTTTAGTACTTTATTTCTTTTTTTTTTTTAAAGATTTTATTTATTTATTTGACAGAGAGAGATCACAAGTAGGCAGGCAGAGAGAGGAGGAAGTAGGCTCCCCGCTGAGCAGAGAGCCGGACGCGGGACTCGATCCCAGGACCCTGAGATCATGACCTGAGCCGAAGGCAGCGGCTTAACCCACTGAGCCACCCAGGCGCCCTAGTACTTTATTTCTAAAATAATTATCCATTCTATTTTTTTAACAAAATTATTTGTAAGTCATATATACCATAATAGACTTGTGTCCAGAATATATAAAAAACATACCTCATTAAGAAGACAACCCAGTTAGGGGCACCTGGGTGGTTCAGAGAGCCCGCATTGGGCTCTCTGCTCAGCAGGGAGCCTGCTTTCCTCTTTCTCTGCCTGCTTCTCTGCCTACTTATGATCTCTGTCAAATAAATAAAATCTTTAAAAAAAAAAAAAAAGACAATCCAGTTAAATAATAGGCAAAAGATTTGAACAAACATGTCACCCAAGCAGACATAGGAATGGCCAATAGGCTCATAAGAAAATGTTCTATATCATTACCTAACAGGGGAATACAAATTAAAACCACCATGTGATGCCACTGTGGAATCACTGAAATGGCTGTAGTGAGAGGACAGACAATTTCAAGTGTTAGCAAGGAGATGAAGAAATTGGGGCCTCAGATACTGCTGGTGGGGATGTAAAGATGGTGCAGCCACTTTGGAAAACAGTTGGGAAGTTTTGTGTGTGTGTGTGTTTTTTTTTTTTAAGATTTTATTTATATATTTGAGAGGAAGAGGTAAGGAGAGAGCATGAGCAGGGAGGAAAGGAAGAAGCAGGCTCCCTGCTGAGCAGGAAGTCTGACCCCAGGACCCCAGGATCATGACCCAAGCCGAAGGCAGACGGTTAACCGACAGAGCCACCCAGGCTCTCCTGTTTGGCAGTTTCTTAACATGGATTTACCATCTGACTCAGCCATTCAGTTCCCAGGTATATACCCAAGAGAAATGAAAGCAGAAACACTTGTAGGTGGATGTTTCATGGTGTTATTCATAATGGCCCAGAAGTGGAAACAAAATATCCGTCAACTGATTAATGGATAGACAACACAGGGGGAGGGCCCTGCAGTGGAATGCCATTTGGCAATTCAAAGGAATGAAGTGCTACGACATGGTACAGCACAGATAAGCCTCAAAAACAAGATGGCAGACGCAAAAGGCCTGATAGCGCACTAGTCCAACGGGAATGTGGTGAGAATGGGAAATGACTCCACTCGGTTTCTTTTTGGGCAGATGAAAAAGTTCTGAGGTTGGAATGTGATGATTGCACTCTACGTATCCTGGAAATCACTGGACACTTAAAACAAAGTTTATTTTAAAAAACCAAGGTTATCTTGACTCCAGCCCTCAGAACTCTTCTGTAGTAGCAAGCAGCCTCCAAATCCCAGCGACGTAAATGGACAGACGTACACTTCATTTAAGTTACATGTTTGGAACTATGGGTCGTTGCTTCCGTTCTGCTCCATGCCCTCTCATTCTGGGACCCAGCTGGAAGGAGCATTCCCAATGTGGCACTCCTGTCCCCCTGGCTAAGGGTGAGAATGAGAGGCTTATTCTCCCAACCAGTGGCTCTTAGAGCTTCTGCCAGGCCATGTTCACTCACACTCTGGTGGCCAAAGCCAGACACGTGGCCAAAGCTGCCAATGGAGAGGGAAGTGTATTCACCCTGCCAGGAGGCACCACTCACAGGACATTGGGCAGGGCTGTGTGTATGACCCCACCGCTCACCAAGAAGGGAACAAGGAAATAGTCGATTATAATGACCTTACTCGAGTACTCTCTCCAGGTACCCTGTCCAATGTCCCATCTGAAACCAGAAGCCAATCCTGAATACAGGGCAAAATCTTAAAGATCACTTTAGGCCAAGGTCGGTTGTCCTCACTATTGTTTACTTTCCCCTGACAATAATGTGTGGGGCAGGGAGGGAGGCAAGGCCTTGGAGAGGTGGTCCTGAGCCCTGTGGAAATGAATGGGTGTGAGGGAGGGGATATGACTCTTTGAAAGAAGGCTTGGAAGGGGTCAGCGGCCTGGGCCGGCACGAGGGCTCCTTCTGAGTCCCACTTTGCATTGTAACTACATCTATACCTTATACCATCCCAGAGCTGTTGCCTCTGAGGGCAGGAGTAGGGTCTGCCTCCGGTGGGTGCGGCTGAGCTGAGCGTGCTCAGGGCCGCAGGGTTGGGGGCGGGGCTGATCTCTGATGCTCTAGACCCGGTTCTGAGAGGGCGAGGTGAATGCGATCCAGGTCCCCGCTTGCGTCCTCGGGCAGTCAGTGCGCAGCATCCCGGCTTGGCCAGCACTGGGCGGGCCGGGACTGGTGTCCCCACAGGAGACGAAGCCCCCAACGTTCCCCTTATATGAGACCCAGTAAGGAGACCTCCCTCGGGGTTTTCGGGACGCTCAGATGAGCGGACAGGTCAGCCCCCCGCATATACTAAAGACTCAGTGGACGCAGCTATGCGATTCCAACAAAGACACGGTCCGTGTGAAATGGTTAAATGCCCATTGGCGGATGGAAAAACCCAACACCCTAAATCTGCCACCCAGACATATCCACTCACTACACAGCTGCAGCACCTAGACCCTTCCTTCTCCGTGGTTGACTTTCCATAAAACCTCTTTCAGGAACAGGTTTCAACATCAGTAAGTATTCGTAAGACTTGTCTTTTAAAAAGGCTGTAGGGAAATTCGTTTTATGGACTGAATTTATTCGACCCACCTGTATTTGTTGTGCATCTTTACTGTTGTCTTTAATTTTTTGCTGTTTTAAGCGGGGACCTAGGCATCTTGGGCACGTTCTTGGTAATCCTCGTAAGGTGCTGTCACAGCGGTCAAGTCCTGGTGCGGGCTCAGGGCCCTGCCCCATCTTCAATCCCCGCCCCGCCCCGCCCCGCCCGGACCAGTACCGCCACCTCTCCCTCCCTCCGGGTGGCGCGGCAGGCGTCCGCCAGGGGGCGAGCGGGAGCCGCGGGAGGGGCTCGACTACGCATGTGCGCGCCGCTGGAGCACGTGCGGGGGGCGGTGAGGGCGGGAGGGGAAAGGTAGGAGGTGAGAGGTGAAGGGGCGGAGAGCTGCGCGGGCGCCCGGCGGCCGGGAGAGAGAGGGCGGGTACCACGTACCGGACCGCGGGCCGGGAGCGCGCACGCCGCGCCCCGCCCCCGCCGCTGCCGCCGCCACCGCCGCCGCCACCGCCACCGCCGCCGCCCGGGAGCTGCTGCCGCCACAGGTACTGCCGCGCGTGTCCCCACAGCGTCTGTCCCGGGGCCCGGGGTTCGGGCCTCCGGCCTCGCGGTCCCGGGAGGTTGGGGGGTGGGGGCCGCTGGGGACTCGGGCGCGCGGGCGTGGGCGCTGTCCAGCAGCCGTGCGGGCCGGGAGACCGCAGCCCAGAGAGGGGGCCGGGCCGCCGCGTCCCCACCCGCACCGGGTCCCCGCCCGCGCCCTCGTGTCCCCACCCAGCTTCTGGCTCCGGGTGACCACTGCCGGTTGAGGGGGTCGCGCCGTGGCGGCCCCTGGCCCGCCGTCCCCGGGAAGCCGCCGCTTCTAGAACCTGCTTCGGAGCTGTCGGGGTTTTCCAGAGTGCGGGGGAGAGCTTGCTGTCCACTCTGCCTCTTTTTGGGGCTGTCTGGTTTTGAGGCAACACGTAGCTCCTTTGCTGGGTTTTGCTTGGTTTCTAGTTTTGCCCAAGCCCAAACTTTGCTCACTCACGTTACTCGTGCCTTGTTTATTACCTCGGTATATCATACGGGATTATAATGTCACGGTGGCACGAGTGCAGGGAGCCTGGGCCGTTTGAAGTGCAGAAAGTTGCACAGGTGGAAATGCTGTCGGCTGGAGGGAGCTGAGGGTCCCCGCGGGGGCTCTGGCAGGAGTTCCCCTTCCTTGTGGCTACTTGCTGGCCCACCTTCTATGGTAACAGAGCTGCGGGGTTAAACTCTTTCTGGGGATTTTGTAACAATTCTTGTGAAGAACACGCAGGAAAGGTTTCCTTAATGATGTTAGTCTTGTATGTGTTTCTTGTATTGGACCAGATCTCTTTTGGAGTTTGGTTATAGGGTGTCTTATTGGTGTGCTGCGGTCTCAGGATATCATGCTGGGGTCAAGAATGTCTGGGTAGTGTTCCTGAGGGATGCTTAACCGATGAACTTCTTTTCCTTTTTTATTCCTTTTCTACGGTGCTGTTTCTTTAAAAAAGATTTTATTTATTTATTTGACAGACAGGGATTACAAGTAGGCAGAAAGGCAAGCAGAGGGAGAGGGGAAAGCAGGGCCCCGCTGAGCAGAGAGTCCGATGTGGGGCTCCATCCCAGGACTCCGAGATCATGACCTGAGCGGAAGGCAGAGGCTTAACCCACTGAGCCACCCAGGTGCCCTTATGGTGCTATTTAAAAAAATAATTTTTTGGAGTGTAGTTGTTACACTCCAGTGTTACATTATTTCTGGATGACACAGTGCTGTACATTATGCTCACCATAAGAGTAGTTACCATCTGACCTGTATTTTTTTTTTTTAAGATGGCTCCAGGTGAAGCCCTGGTGGGGCGGGAGGCAGGGGTCTTGAACTCTTGACCCTGAGATCAAAACCCCAGCTGATAACAAGAGTCAGCAGCTCAACTGACTCAGGCACCTGAGCCCCTATGACCTGTACCTTTTTAAGTGTATGTTAATATAGTTTGGGTTTTAGGTTTTTACACATTTGCAGCATTCCCAGTAGGCACATCATGTAAAAAAACAAAATATATGTATATGTGTGTGTGTGTGTGTGTGTGTATTCATAGTCCTTGTTTGAGTCTCAGATTGAAAGAATTCTCATTGGGGTGCGTGGGTGGCTCAGTGAGTTAAAGCCTCTGCCTTTGGCTCGGGTTTGAGCCCCGCATCAGGCTCTCTGCTTAGTGGGGAGCCTGCTTCCTCCTCTCTCTTTCTCTGCCTACTTGTGATCTCTGTTTGTCAAATAAATAAAATCTTTTAAAAAATTCTCATTTATTGTGAACTAATCTGGTGTTCGAGAGCTCTCTCTTTTCTTTTGCTGTTGTGCAAAAACCACCTCTCCTGAGGTCTCCATGTGCTTTATAATCATTGGTTTGCCTTCCATCCCCATCACCCAGACCAGTTGACTGTTAGGTGGATGTAAAGTCTACTCCTAGTTTATGACTGAACGATGGAGGCAGAAAGATGCTGAATTGTCGAGGTCGTATATGAGCAAGTAAACTGTCCAGTTGGGGTGCAACCATGCTTGTGGGATTCAGTACTTATGCACGTATTAATGTTTGGTGGCAGACTTAGGAATGCCTACTCTCTTAGTTATCTAGCCACACACATGAATGTGTCCCAAGGAATGACATGTAGGTTTATGTGCTGTTCAATTACTCTCACTCTCACCGTTGATAGCCGTTTGCTGTGGCCAGGGTTAGTTATATTGGCTCCAACAGGTACTTTGTATACGGCTTATGTCATCACTTCCATTTGAACAGATAAGAAGACCGCTCCTTAGATTGAATCTGGGTTTCCAGGGTCACCCAGCTTGTAAGTCGTGGATCAGGTCTTCAAACCAGATCTGCCAGACTCTACTGCCTGAGCTACTTCCACTGTAACTTGCTTCCTTCCGGAGTTGGCTGATGAAACAAAGTCCACGTGACTCCCCCCCCCCCCCAGTAGTAATTGAGTAAAAAATATTTATTGAACACCTGTGCTGTCTAGGTACTGTGCTAGGTGCTCTAATAATAGCTTATCTTACTTAATCATTATAGTAACCAGGTGAGATACTGTTACTATCCCCCCCCCCCTTTTAGTGCTGAGTTTTTACAGATGTTATCTGATGGGTCCTGGGTTACTGCTTGAGTTAGAGGCAGCGCCCAGGTGCAAACCCAGGTTTGTTTGACAACAGAGTCCATGCTTTTATGCTCTTGTGGCGGCAGAGTACAGTGATGGGGTGCAAGGAAGGAGCCAGCTAGCATCACAGACTCAGGTCAGAGATGTGGGACTCAGCAGGAAGGATAGCAGTTTGGGGGCTGCATTTGACAGCTTCCGCTTCAGGGGTCGGGGCCACTGCCCGAGCATGCTTGTGGGGTTGCTGGGCCGTACATAAGCTTTACCGTGGAGTCCAGAGATGGGGCGTGTCCATGCAGCAACGGCGCTTGGAGGTCTCAGGGGAAAAAAACCTGATCTTTGTGTTTGTTTTAGCTTTACTTAATTTTTGTTAGGTTATTTTATAAGGTACACTGTATATTATAGTAGTACATGCGTATATATGAATATACATATATTGGGACGTATACTCAAGTTCTTTTGGGGGGTTTAAATTAAAAAAAATTTGGAAACCACTGACTTATTTGATATTTAACATTTGTATCAAACATGTAAGGTGTTGAGCTAACCATTTGTTCCTTATTAGGAAGTTTAGTGAAGTTCACTATAATTTCACATAATTAGAGAGAGGAGTATTTCGTATTTTTTAAAAACATTTTAAAAAATTTATTTCATAGAGCACCTGCATGAGGAGGGGAGGGGCAAAGGGGGAAGCAGATTCCCCACTGGGCCAGATGTAGGGCTCAGTCCTAGGACCCTGATATCATGACCTGAGTGGAAGGCAGATGCTTAACCTACTGAGCAACCCAGGTGCCCCAAGAATGGTATTTCATATTAATAACCAGTTATAAATTATTTTTAAAATTGCAGTCACAATTTTGTGAAAGAGGATCTGGTATTTTAATAGGCTTTATGTCTCAAATGTAGTAGCAGTGTTAAGTTTGGAGCTAGAGTGACTGATACAACCCTTTAGAAATTAAAATTTTGTTGAACCTCTATTTTAAACTTGTTAATGTGAGAAATAAGAGAGACTAAAATAATCAGTTAACATAAATGTGGCAGTTGTAATAGTCACATTTGTGCTGTTAACTTCAGAGTATTTGCAAATCTTAGATGATATTTAGATATATTAAAATTCCAAATGTTGATTCCTTACCACTTCTTACAAATGAGATTTGAGTTTCTTCAGGTCACTCCGCTGCAGTGATTGGTAACTTGTATCAAAATAAGCAATTCCAGAATTCTGCCTAACTTAAAAAAATCTTTAAATTCTCTTCCAGTTAATTTCACAATTGAATAGATTAGTGTTTGTTCAGGAGTTCAGGTTAAAATAACAGAAAGGGATTTGAGCAAGAAAATACATTCCCCTCGCTAGACAGGTGAGGCATTATTCATACCAGTGGTTCTCAGACTTTTGTGTGAATTAGAATCACCTTGTTTTAATCCTATTTCGCTAGAGTCTCTGACTCTGTAGGTCAGAGATAGGCCTTAGAATTTGAATTTCAAGCAAGTTCTCAGGCAGCTGCTGCCGGTCTTGGAACCATACTTTGAGAGCCACGGCTCCATACAGGCACACCTAAAACCAGAGCACAATGCCAGTGCTGATGTGTTTCACACTGAATCCCAGCAGCATCAGTCAGTCATATATTATAGTTTTGCCAAGTACATAACTGGCTCTTGTTTTTAGACAGTTCCCCTTATTTTTAGATGATGTCATAATTAAGATTTCATTCTCAGTGATACTGCTGTTTATACTTTTTACTGCGTACTGTATTTCTAAATTTCTTGAGTTAGAGGTTTTTTTGGTTTTTTAATACAAGTTGTCCGTGTTGAAGAACAATTAGTACGCAGGTGTGCACATGCACAAGTTTTGTAATCCCGGTGGTGACCACTAGCAGGCTTCACTCTCGCTCATTCTCTTGTTCTCTGTCTTTATAATGGATCATACTATTTTGTATCCGATTCATCCCTCTGTATCCATGTTATATGTGAACCTCTTTTTCTGTAAAACACTATCCTACAACATTTTTATTTATTTTTATTTTTTTTTAAGATTTTATTTATTTATTTGACAGACAGAGATCACAAGTAGGCAGAGAGAGAGAGAGGGAAGCAGGCTCCCCACTGAGCAGAGAGCCCGACACGGGACTCGATCCCAGGACCCTGAGATCATGACCTGAGCCGAAGGCAGCGGCCTAACCCACTGAGCCACCCAGGTGCCCCAACATTTTTTTTTAACTTAAAAATCTCATTTATTTCTGTGTTCCCCAGTTAACTTGATCCTTTGAGCAGCTTGCTGTGTTTGGCTGGGGGCCTGGGTTGCACCTTTCAGAAGACCGCAGTATCGCTGGGAAGGTGTCTGGTCGTGGTCCTCTTCAACAGTCTTCAGTGTCCCCCTGCCCTCATGGCCTTCCCCGAGCTGGCCTGCCCAGCCCTTCTTCCCTGCCACCTCACGTGGATGCCATCTCATCTCCGTGGGTGATTAGGTCCCTTCTGCCAGCCTGAGCCTTCATTGGGTTTGGATATGCATTCTAATTTGTCAACCCTGCAACAGTGACTGTTGGAAACCCCAAGACCTGCCGTTAGCAAACAACAGAGAATGTTGCATCTCATATTCCTGTCAGGAAAGATAATCTTGAATTCTTCTCCCGAGTGCCATCCGAAGCTCAACTGAGAGAAAGAACATTAATTAGACTGTGCTGGGAGGTGGTTTTTTTTGTTGTTGTTGTTGTTGTTGTTGTTAAGATTTTTATTTATTTATTTATTTATTTGAGAGAGAGCGCGAGCACCAGAGTGGGGAGGATCAGAGGGAGAAGCGGACTCCCTGCTGAGCAGGGAGCCCAATGCTATCCTGAGACTCCAGGATCATGACCTGAGCTGAAAGCAGTCGCCTGATTCAGAGCCACCCAGGTGCCCCTGGAAGGTGTTTTAATGCTTACGTTCCAGGCAATGTTTTGTCTTTGAGTGAAGCCTGATCATTAAGGAGCAGCGTAATTCTAGTCCCTCTTCCAGCTTTTTAGTAAACTGACTTGGCATGGCCCCGCCAGTTTGCATTGAGATCTGAGAACTCCCCAAGAAAACCTATGAGGCCAATTAGAAATTTCTTCATGGGGGCGCCTGGGTGGCTCAGTGGGTTAACCCACTGCCTTCGGCTCAGATCATGATCTTAGAGTCCTGGGATCGAGTCCCGCATCGGGCTCTCTGCTCAGCAGGGAGCCTGCTTCCCTTCCTCTCTACCTGCCTCTCTGCCTACTTGTGATCTCTCTCTGTCAAATAAATAAATAAAATCTTTAAAAAAAAAAAAAAGAGGGGCGCCTGGGTGGCTCAGTGGGTTAAGCCGCTGCCTTCGGCTCGGGTCATGATCTCAGGGTCCTGGGATCGAGTCCCGCATCGGGCTCTCTGCTCAGTGGGGAGCCTGCTTCCTCCTCTCTCTCTCTCTGCCTGCCTCTCTGCCTCCTTGTGATCTCTCTCTCTGTCAAATAAATAAATAAATAATCTTAAAAAAAAATAAAAGATAAACATGCTGTCTAAGCATGTTTATAAAAAAAAAAAAAGAAAGAAAAGAAATTTTTTCATGTTCAGTGCCTGGAGTGACTGTGCCTCATGTAAGCTACTGGTTTGATTTTTTTTTTTAAGTATATGGTGAACTGTGTCAGTAATGTTTCCTTCTTTGCATTGGCTATTAGGGAGCTCAGAGTCCTGTTTGTATGGCTTGTGGTTTCTGTATAAAATTATTTCTGGCTTATAATGTTCTGCTTAATGGCTAGTTATTTTGCTCTTTAAGATTTTGCCACAAAATATAGAACACATTTTATCCCAGTTCTAAAGATTACTGTTATTGTATTGTAACCAAATGTGTTCCCACCCTATTTCCTTTTTTCTTAATACTTTTGAATTCCTCCTAGCCCTATCCCCCGCCCCTCCTGTGTACTCATTCTTTGTTATTATAGTTTAATTTTTCTGTTGTGGTAAATACACATAAAACTTACCGTGTTAATCATTTTAACTGTGCAGTTGAATGGTATTAAATGCACACATAACGTGCAACCATCACAACCATCCTTCTCCATTTCTCTTTTCATCTTGCAACACTGAAACTCCATACCCATTTAACATT